>NC_090265.1:1030972326-1031272326 GCF_040414725.1 Anabrus simplex | reverse complement strand
CAATAAATTTGAGTCAGTACTACTTTTGCCTTTAATTTATAGTAGCTGTGCCTTTCTTGTTCCCAGTAGATAATTTCAGGAAGTGAAAGAACAACCCGTAAACCTCCATGAGACCACAAGAATCTATGAATACATGCCTCCGAGACAGCTGAGGTAAATGACTGCATATCGACACTATGAGGATCCAGATTTCTTCTGCAACATATGATTTTCAGGCGAAAGCCATATTCACCTTGATGGCTACATCAACCGACAAACAACTCGGTTTTAGGAATTGAACGGCCTGCTGTTATATAGAAGCCACTTCATAGTGCGCCTTGTTACGATCTGGTGCGCCATGTCCGGTTATGGGATACTGGACCCTTATTTCGAGGATGCTGAACAGAATCCTAAAACCGTAGACCAGTAATCTACAGAGAAAGCATTATTTGCGCGGTTTTCGTCGCGCCAGAAACTTACTGCTCTAGTGGCAATGGATGCAGCAAGATGAAGCTACAGCCCAAACAGCGGGGGAACGGCACCTTGGAGATCCCCTAACTTCCCGTGGAATTCCATTCCTGTACCCTTCCGGCTCTCCCGGGATCTCAGAACTCCGGATGCCTACATACAGGGCATGTTGAAAGAATCAGTTTGATTTTTTTGCTATTTTGCTTTACGTCGCATCGACACAGATAGGTTTTATGGCGACAATGGGACGGGAAAGGTCTAGGAGACGGAAGGAAGCGGCCGTGGCCTTAATTAAGGTATATCCCCAGCATTTGCCTGGTGTGAAAATGGGAAACCACGGAAAACCATCTTCAGGGCTGCCGACAGTGAGATTCGAACCCACTATCTCCCGAATGCGAGTTCACAGCTGCACGGCCAACTCGCCCGGTGAATCAGTTTTCAAGACAGATGAACCACCTACAAATATTCTCGAATTATGCGAGACGATAACGTTATTTTTTGTATCCTTGCAGCAACCTTTGTTCATCAACATCTTCAATGACCTGCAGAAACGTTATGAACAATGTGCGGTATGTGAAAATGCACATTTTAAACACATTCTGCACCAACGGAATAATTAAACATGTCACTGTCTTTTGTTGTTCCGCATATGGCATAAATCAGAAACGCGTATGCGAACACACAAAAAATAAACACAGTGAAGTACTAGAGATAGCAATAGGAATAAGGGATAAGACAAATATTAAAACGGACAGCAACCTTCATAGGTCTCTTTTCATACGAGCGCTGATTAGGTACGGCCCGCGCTGAGTGGCTCAGGTGGTTAAGCGCTTACTTACTGTGTCCAAATTGGCTTGTATTTGTAGGTTCTCCAATAAGTCAGCCTCGTGTCAGTATATTAACTGATACGTAAAATAACACTTTCGAGACAAAATTTCCGGCTTTTCGGCGTCTCTGCAAACTTTAAAATTAGTTACTCTAAGGTAAAACAATCATTATTATTATTATTATTATTATTATTATTATTATTATTATTATTATTATTATTATTATTGTCCGGCTCCATGGCTAAATGGTTAGCGTGCTGGCCTTTGGCCACAGGAGTCCCGGGTTCGATTCTCGGCAGGGTCGGGAATTTTAACCATAATTGGTTAATTCCGCTGCCACTGGGGCTGGGTGTATGTGTCGTCTTCATCATCATTTCATCCTCATCACGACGCGCGAGTCGCCTACGGGCGTCAAATCAAAAGACCTGCACCTGGCGAGCCGAACTTGTCCTTGGGCACTCCCGGCTCTAAAAGCCATACGCCATTTCATTTTTCATTATTATTATTATTATTATTATTATTATTATTATTATTATTATTATATAACATTTATATAATTCAATATAATGACTTGACGACAGTCATTACTCACATAACTACGAAGGACGTACCTAAAGCGAATATTCGTGTTAGACGGCAATTATCACAAGCGTCGCCTCTTCAGTGGCAGTCCCTATGGCAGGATTTTTTTAATAGGATGCCCTTACTGTCTTTTCATTATTCGATTGGACGTCAACAAAAGGAGCTTTGCTTCTTCCAGAACATATTCGTTCAAACACTTTCGCTGCGATTTGCGAACACCTCGGTGCCTTTCTCCGGTATGGCCCTGATCTAGCGCCAAGTGAACTTTTTCCAATACTGAATCGATATCTTTATGGTCGTAAGTTTAAGAACAACAATTACGCGTAGTTAAACGATTGAAGAGTCGGTCCCGCGCGAGCCTGCCTTTTACCCGAAGACCTAGGATTCCATTTTCGGCCAGTTCAAGAATTTTTACGTGATTCAAAGGATAGTTCTAAGTCCTATCGGTCTACGGGAGAACAATTGAGGAGATATCTGACAGTGACCCCGGTCAACAAATCCAAGAGTGACGGGTGAGAGAATTCGTCGCGCTGACCATACGTCACATCGTTATCTGCTGACCTGGCTTAGCAGCATTCGCTTGGTTGGCCAAAGCCCATGAGGGCTGTAACACATGGGTTTTTGTTTGTTTTTAAAGGATTCGTGACTCTGCGTTGGTCACATAAGGTGTAAATTCAAAAGAATTCCACAAGATTAGACAATAGAAAAATACTTATCGTATGTGAAGTAAACATGCAGCCTTCTAAGATATTTCTGTCCCGCGCGCACCAGTTAAGGCTGTTTCGTAGAAGAGCCGATAATAAACACGATAAGTCTATTACTGTGTGGGAATGTGTGCACCTTCAGTCACGCGCGCACAGTGATCAATGGAAGGACAGAGCAATAGTACTCACGCTACGAGTAAAGGTCACCTAGACGTAATCATGTCGTAAGTACTTTCACTTTACTGAACTACAGTAAAGCCTCGGATTGCGTGCATAATTCGTTCTGTAAACATGCTTGTAATCCAAAGCTCGGATTTTAAAACGAATTTTCCCGTAATCAATAATTGAAACGCAGGTGATTCGTTCCTCGACCCAAAAATATGTATTGATATAAAATGATACACACGAGAAGCGACTTTTCTACATCTTCCAGAACACGTGTCCGTTTCTTTGATACTCTTCCGACTCCTTTTGCTGCATCCAGACCCTTTACTTCTTCTCTATCCTTCAATCTTTAGACTTTGTGTAAAATCTCGCAGTATCGGGAACACGCATACCTTATTCGTACTTCCCGACGATTTGCTTCTTAAATTTCACCGTAATCATATTTCCTTCTTGCTGCCTTCCTCCTCTTTTTTAATCGGGAGATAGTGGGTTCGAGCCCCATTGTCGGCAGCCCTGAAGATGGTTTTTCCGTGGTTTCCCATTTTCACACCAGGCAAATGCCGGGGCTGTACCTTAATTAAGGCCACGGCCGCTTCCTTCCACTTCCTAGGCCTTTCTTATCCCATCGTCGCCAGAAGACCTATCTGTGTCGGTGCGACGTAAAATAAATAGCAAAAAAACTCTTTTTCTTCATGGGGCCCATTGCTGTAGTAAAGTTAGACCACTCAGTAACAGTCACTACACTAGGATACAAATATCTTCAGGCACACACGTGATTACAATGCTACAGTAAATAGTACATCTTCCAGAACACGTATGGATGTTGTCTATATGAGTGAGGCACAGTGAAATTCAGCAGACAGATCAGTACTACTAGTAGTGTAAAACCTCGCTCGTTTATCAAGTTATAATTCATTTAAAATATTTTTCGTCTTGTAAAATACTCGCTGACCAAGTTTGCCCCAATCTAATGTTTGACTGTGCACTTTGACTCAGTTCCAATATTCATAGAAATACTTGAACCAACGGGAGGCGAGAAGGCTGCCTAGAAAATTCGCCTACAAAAATGTTCGGAAAGCCTACGGTAGGGTTCACAACATATACAATAAAAAGTGCTTGTCCCGCCATGCAAAGATCAGACACTATAATACAGTAATCAAGCCCGAAGTCTTATATGCCAGCGAGACCCTTACACTTAACGGGAAAGATGACCTAGAAAACATTTTAAAACAAGAAAGAAGAATCCTGAGGAAAATTCTCGGTCCACGAAAAACAGAAGATGGTTATAGACGGAAGTCACGCAAAGTGACAGAAGAGCTTTCCAACATTGCAGCACACATCCGCAAAAGACGTCTGAAATTTTATGGGCACGTCCGCAGACTGCCGGCAAGTAGACTAACACACAAGATTCTCACCTACATAGAACATCTAAAAATATTCCATAGGTATTGGAAGTGAAGAAGGATCTGGAAAAAGCCCAGATGAACTCAATTGACACTGCGGACAGAAACCTTTATAGAAAAAAGAAATAATGGATGGAAAGTGCAACCAGGGAACGAAGTGAAAAAGAAGTCTGGAGCAAAGTGGACAGAAGAACGAAAAAGGATCCACGGAGAAAGGATGAGAGCTATTTGGCAACTCAGAAAACAGAATCGTTAGAGCTTTGTGTGATCCATTGGGTCCATACGCACATAATAATAATAATAATAATAATAATAATAATAATAATAATAAATGAAAAAGAACACAAGCTCCTTTAACTACTGACGATCTAGAGAAACACCATACAACGAAAAACAAAAGCAAACAAACCCTATACCACACACAGCCTATTAAGTGCTTTGACCTGTCAAAGCGACTGCTGGCCAGCCAAATGCCCTGCAGATATTGGAGTGCCAAGTTGTAGGCGTAACCTTGAAGTATTCGAATGCTGAAATTTTATCGTAAGAGACTCGGAAATGAAAGCCGGGATGAGTGGTTCGCACAGTAGAACGCTGGCTTCCAAGCCCAAGTTGGCATCCTCTATCCCTCTATCCCGGCCCAGTCCTGTGGTATTTGAAGCTACTCAAATACGCCAGCATCCTGTCGGTAGACTTACGGGGACGTAAAAGAATTCCTAAGGGGGAAAATCCAGTACGTCGGCGCTCTATGGAAACCATAAAATTAGTTAATGGGGCGTAAAACCGAGAACACTCCCGCCCCCGCCATGGCGCTTAACTCGTGATGTGTCTTGATCTACCAAGCGACTGCGACTTAGCCCAAACGTCTGCAGATTACGAGATGTCACAATGATACCGCAACGAATACTCTCTGCCATTATTCTTGGCTTTCCAGACAGGGGCCACTATCTCACCGACAGATAACTCTTTATTGTTCCCAAGTAGGCTGAGCCCTCTGATTCGGGCAAAAGTATCTTAATTGGCCGGGGATCGAACGAGGTCCTCAGGGTAAGAGGCAGCCTCACTACCCATAGACCGCGGAACTGGATAACATTATTATTATTATTATTATTATTATTATTATTATTATTATTATTATTATTATTATTATTATTATTATTATTATTATTATTATTATTATTATTATTATTATTATTGATACGGAAATTCCGTGGCTTACAGAGGTGTGTAAGGAGGTGCTGGGGTGAATGGGCGGACAAGGAACTTACCAGAGCATAAGTAAATGCACTAAATTTTGAAATTTTCTTTCCTTTTTTTAGCTTAAAATTTGATTGCAAGAAGAACTGAATAAACAATAACAATAGAATATTGAACTCGTCAGTTCCAAAAAAAAAATGACTTAAAGTCCAAAGTCAGGTACAAAACTAGAGAGAATTATGAACATGGAAGGGATGAGCATTATAGCTCTGAAACATGTACAATATTTTATAAGAGCATATTTGCTCCACTAACTTACATAGTCTAGGAGTCTGAGTTCCAAAATGAATACAGCCCAGCCTCTCGGAGGCATACATTTATTACAGTACACAAGATGACACCTGACAATCTTCAAATAAGGTATTTACAGTCACTTAGCCCTGTTTTGGGCTTCTCTTCTGCTCAACAGTGTTTCACTTTCTTTTCCAGTAACATAAACTGGGGCAATAAGAGCCCATACTAAATGGCCTTAATGTAAAAAGGTAAAGGTTGAACATGATTGGCCATGAACAAAAGGGTAGGAGGCTATACACTTACACTCCTTCTAGAAGTTTTTAAAACCCTAAGTGGGCTTGTGATCTATTCTAGAGGCTAAGCCTATTCTACGCCGGGGTGACTACATAAAAAACATTAAATTCCAAAAGAGTGTTAAGAGTTTTAGATTATTAGAAATTTTAGTCACCCCATACGAAGTTGAATGGGAATCAACAGAGTTTAATCACCCTTTCTTCCCTTACGTTACATGTTTCCCCGCAGGGATTTGAACAGAGTCCTCAGACTTGGCGAAAATCTACACTTAAACCATGAAATTAGAACTTTACATGAATAAAAGAAGTGTGAAACCTTCCCCTCAAGCTATCTGCTGGAGCTAACACATGTTAAGAAAATTCTGCCGTTACCTTGAGTTGCTGGGCCTTCCGAACACCGACTGCGACCCCTGCCCCCTAGTACACGCCGCACACAATAAACTGGAGCAATGATTATGACGATACAGCCGTAAAGTGCCCAACTTTTATAATATTTTGAGGGGTAGTTTCCAGAGCTCTTTACAGACATTCTGGATGCCTGTGCACAAACTCAATTTTAATTGGCTAGAGAAAATATTCACAAAATTTCTGATTGGTTGATAGATACAGGAGTTGGAGGGAGCAGAAGTGTTGACAACCTTGGCACAAAAACAAAACAATCTTCAAAGTCTAAGGTTCACCAACTATGAAAATACACTTTCCCTTAAGAATTAATTGTCCGTAATTCCCCCCAGAGGGGGCACTTAGGCCGATGGTAAAGACATCTAGCGGTTGAAAATACAAATAGCTTGCATAACATTAGTTCAAGTTCAATTACATAGATGGCCTTATAGAAGGCTCCCAGTTTAACTGGACGGAGAAGATGTACCCCCGGTACAATTATTATTATTATTATTATTATTATTATTATTATTATTAAATAATGAAGAAGTAATGCCTATAATTATGTCGTAATGTTCAGCTCTCTTATACACGAACTGGCTGTTCTGGTGCTTCAATATCTCAGCCATGAATAAAAGAAACGATCCTTAATCCAGCCAATCAGTTTGGTTATTATATATCATCCACAAAGAATAGGATATTGATCTTGGGTATGGTAGAGTGAAATCAGTCAGAGTTCCAACATAAGTTATTCCTGGGATTAAATAGTATAGCCTGCATGGTGATAAATATCAACTCCTGTTTATGAAGATGAGACCTTAGGGAATAGTTATTTGCACTACAACGACATAAAATGATGTTTTGCGTATGAGTGGAGGTGAATTTAGAAACGAATACACGGAACAGTTTCGTCTTTGTAACGTAAAATATTGTATTTTATAATATACTGAATCTGGAGGCGCGATTAGCTTAGTGGCTTTGCTCCTGGCTTCCCAACGAAAGGTTGAAGTTCGAATCCCGGCCGATATTGGGTTGAGATTTTCATCTCAAAAATCACTTGCCTCAAAACCGCACCCAAAAACAAAATGAGCTTAGGTGGCTGCAGCGACCCCGAAAATAAGTAGGATAAGCTTAAGAAGTTTTAGTATTCAACCTCCGTATATTTTTATTTTCGATAATGTTAATACGAACAGATTATGCTCAGATCAGGGCCCACCATTCAAACAGTCTACACCATTCATGAATAAATCGATATAAGTCAAGTACCTGTGGATAGCATTATTATTATTATTATTATTATTATTATTATTATTATTATTATTATTATTATTATTATTATTATTATTATTCCGGGGATTCTGTGGAACTTATAGGTGGAAGAAGGTGCGGGCATGAATGGGTGGATATACAAAAGTCGAAAGATTAATTTAAAACTTTAAAATTTGAGCTATATTTATTTTCCTTCTTTTTCTTTTCTTTTTAAAATTTATACTTTGTGAAGCAAATAACAGCATTCAGGTACAAGATGTAGCTGGTGAGCTTGAGTGACAATGCTAGAGCTTGAAGCTCCCTAGTTACAAATTTAACAAGAGCACCACTGCTCCCTTCACTACAGTACATACACAAGGAGAGGGAGCTCCCAATTTTACACCAGTAGGGCGAGCGACTTTGCTCTACACTATTACTTCCTAGGAGGTTATTTTCCAAATTTCTAACATTCCAGACCTATGAAAGACACTTCGTACATTTAACAAAAACAAACAGTAGACACTGCATTACATGCTCAACAGTCTGATTTACCTTAAAAGTAAAAGAATGAAATTAACTTTAACAGCGGTAACAAGTACCCTTACTACGTGGCCTTTGGTAAAAACGAAAGGTTAAAGTTACTGGCCGAAAATCAAAAGGTTAGGAGGCGAACACTTCCAGTTCTTGAAATTCACAAGAAAATACTAAAACCCTATGTGGGCTTATGGCCCGACGTTACAGAAGCGAATCCTATACTAAGGAGGTGACTGAATGGAGAGAAAGTTTAAAAAAAATTAAGAGATACATTTAAAGATTACAAAATCATAGTCACCTCATTATCAAGTTGAGAGGGAATACAAGAGGGTACCGCACTCTTTATTCCCTAAGTTCCGTTAAGCTCTTTAGACTTGTTTGAAAATTAAATTTTGAAATTTACATTGGAGAAAATAAAAGTTACATTACTAAAAATTTGAAACCTTCCCCTCGAACTATCTTTCAGAGACTATTACATGTTTACAAACGGTCTGCCATTACCTTGAGCTGATGGCCCTTCCGAAGATGGACGAGGCAGCTCTCGCTTCCTCTATGGGCACACTCTAAACCTCTAGACTGGAGCGATCACTAAGACAGCATGGCCCGAAATGTCCCAGCTTTTATAGCGGAGAGGAAGGTTCCAGATTTATCTGAGCCAAGGCCCTGAGATACCCACAATTCCTATTGGTTAATTTAATAAATATCAAAAATTTCTTATTGGTTACTCAAATAAATGTACAACTATTCTTATTGGGTAACATCAACGAGCTAGAAAGAGGACTATAGAGTGGCTATTGGATCACCATATTTGAATCTACTTGAAACCCACGTCCGCCATATTGTAAGCGATCAAATCGAGTGGGCGTGGTGATGAAGCAAGTACAGAGGCTGCGGGAATAAATACCGTTTCACAATTTTCTTTATTAGGGTAGGACTCAAAAATGTATAACGTCAGTTTAAAAGGACATTAAAAATATAAGACACATGCTACATATTTAGCCTACATATTATATAAAGAAAGAAAATTGGCGCATTTCCAGTAGGCCTAATTACAAAACAAATCACAATACATTGTCATTAAACAAATTTAGACCTACTTACAGAGAATTAAAATATAGAACAGAAAACCTTGAAAAAAGTAATATAACAATATCGAGAAATAATTCATATAACTTTAATAATAATAATAATAATAATAATAATAATAATAAATCCTGGTATCTTCCCACTTACCTGGATTTGGCATTTTGAATGGATTTAACCTAATTTTACGACCTTTCCTGACGACGCCAACCCTAGGTGGAGTGATGTATTTACTATTGCGTGTTTCTGTGGTGGTTTGTAATATGTTCTGTTGTGTGCAGATGAAGGTTATCCAGTCCTCAATCCAGAGGAATTAACTGTCGACTACCCGATTCAAATTCTCAACCCGGTCGAATCCGGGGTCCTCTGAACCAAAAGCTAGCACGCTGATCAGTCAGCCAAGGAACCGGACACCAAGCAACTTGGCAGGTTCAATCCTGGCTCAGTACGGTGGAATTTGAAGGTGCTCAAATACGTCAGTCTCGTGTCAGTACATTTACTGGCACGTAAAAGAACCCCTGCAGGACAACATTCCGGCACCTCGGTATATCCAAAAAAGTAGTTAGTAGGACGTAAAAATAATAATTTACGAAAAATATGTATTCTAGAGCCTTGGAGTACAAGGTGTGAAGTGAACAATGGTGTAATGAAGTATCCCTTAATAATAATATGTTAATAATAAAATTAAAATCAGAACAAGAAGTTGTAGGATAAACAATTTGAAATAATTGTTGAATAATAGAACATTCTTTCTTGTTTTAATGATCTTAAATCGCATAAGTTAACTTTCCTGAATAATTCACTTCGATATTTTTGGAAGAAGATTGTGGTAGCGCCGATTATTTTATTTGCCTTATGTTGCACTCACTTAGACACGTCTTATAGCTACGATGGGATAGGAAAAGTCTAGGGCTGCAAAGGAAGTGGCAGTGGCATTAATTAAGGCACAGCAGCCCCGTATTTGCCTGATGTGAAAATGTGAACCACGGCAGTGGGATTAAAACTCACTATATCCTGGATGCAAGGTAAGAGCTATATGCTGCGAACCACGTAACCAACTCGCTCAGTAGTAGTGGTGGTGTAGGACTGAAAGTCGTTATATTACTCCGTATCGTTGGCAGAGGGGATGAGGTGACCAGGAAGTTCTAAATATTATAGGTGTGGCGATGGACGGCAAGCATCTTGCATTATCGTTGTTCACCTTATATTGATTTTCAAAATACTGGGGAAATGTGCTCTGTAGGATACAATCTGAATAGTGTTATTGGTTTTTAGTCCTACCAACTACTTAGTATGGTTTTCGGAGAAGCTGAAGTGCCGGATATTTGTCCCGCCGGAGTTCCCTTATGGGCCGGTAAATCTACTGACACGAGGGTGACGTATCTGAGCACCTTCAAATACAAAATATGCCAACTTGGGCTCCGAAAGCCAGCACTCTACCGTCTGAACCACTCAGTCAGGCAGGATACCGTTTATCGTGTTTGGCTGTTTGGTCAGTTCCTACAAGAAAATAAAAGTAGGCCTAATATACACTTGCTGGATTGTGCTACACAGGCAACGTAATTCTGCTAATCGCCCAAAACTGTGTACTTCAGTAAAAAAAAAAGTCTTATTTGAAATATGATATATATTCTTCGTGTTTTCTCTACAATTTATTCAATTGCATGCCACACACGTAGAGAGCATAATTTATGAGATCTTATCTATTAAAAGTAACGCACCGTAAGCGAAAGAAGTTATATGAATGACGCTTAAACTATGGAGACGCTATTTCGCCTTGGCACCACCCTGAGCGCTGTAGCAGCCATGTTAGCCACTCTATAGTCCTCTTTCTAGCTCGTTGCATAACATATTAAGTTGGCGGGAAGAGATAGAAATGCTGATAACTTTAGAATACCAAAGACAACCAATAAACATTTCTTTAGGAACCCTTGTCACACAAAATTACTTCAAGAATTAATAGTTCATCTTCACCTCAGTGGGCGCACATAAGTTGATAGTAGCGATATCTGTCGAGAAATATCCAAACTTCTTGTATCAAACAGTTTGACGACCTAGTTCTAGGTGGCCTTGTCAAAGGCGCTTAATTAAATAGACGGGGCGGGTGTACCTTCGGTATAATAATAATAATAATAATAATAATAATAATAATAATAATAATAATAATAATAATAATAATAATAATTTATTATTATTATTATTATATTATTGTTATTATTAAATGAAGTATGCCCTATAATGTGGATCTCGTAATCGTAAGTTATCTGAAGTGCAAACTGACTGCATTAACTCGTCCATACGACGCCGACAGTCACGTACAAACCCCGTTTGCTTTTCCATTACCTTAAGCAATAACAGCGGCAGCAATTGCACACATTGTAACATCCTACATCAGTGCAGATTAACAGCCAGTGATCACACTCACAATACCTTCGACTATGACCAAAAATATCCCTTGGTAACTTCTAACAACTCTTTACTGTTCCCTTCCGTTGCTCCCTCCACCACTGGAAAGCGGCTCACAGCCCAAGGTTCTATCTCCTTTAAGTATACCCACCCGCTAAACACGCAAGTCGCCTGTACAGCTGTGGGAAGCGAGATCCCAGTAAGCCCTTTCTAAACCCACTCTGCCTTCTTTCCTTGAAAACATGATTAGAATTCTTTAGGGCGGTAAACCATTTCTTTTTAAATTTCTTTTTCTTTTTAGTCATTACCCACTGGCTTCGCCGAGGGAAGTTAATCCTTAAATGATTATTTTATGGCAACTAGCATATACTCGACAACAACTAGCGGAATTAGGGTAGTTGTTTTACTGTTTGTTTGGTTTTTTTTTTCACCGAAAACCCTTGATGTGTTAGTGCGACGTTCAACTACAAGCAAAAAAAATATTTTTTGGGTGTATTTAGTTCATATCGATAGGAATTATGTGTTCAGATGTTCTTCATGTAATCCGCCGAACTAAACTAATCACATGGTTAATGAATAAGTTATGCAAATCTAACCTAATTGTGGATACATTATTGAATGAAAATGTTTCGTGACCATTGTGTTAAAACATTGCTGATGGTTGTATTATTATTATTATTATTATTATTATTATTATTATTATTATTATTATTATTATTATTATTATTATTATTATTATTATTAAACAGTCATATCAGCCCTTAACTATTCAATTCATAACCAGTTTTCGGACATTGAGGTCCAAGATATGTAATTATATATATATCACAAGTTGCTTCACATCGCAGCGACACACACAGATCTTACGGTGACGATGGGGCAGGAAAGGGCTAAGAGTGGGAAGGAAGCATCCCCAGGATTTGTCTGGTGTGAAAATAGGATACCACGGAAAACCATCTTCAGGGCTGCCTACAGTGGGGTTGAACCCGCTATCTCCCGAAAACTGGATACTGGCTGCACTTAAGTGCACCGAGCTTGGTGATTAAGAAAGGATTTAAAACATTCTAGTAGCCTCCGTGGCTCAGACGGCAGCGCGTCGGCCTCTCACCGCTGGATACCGTGGTTCAAATCCCGGTCACTCCATGTGAGTTTTGTGCTGGACAAAGCGGAGGCGGGACAGATTTTTCTCCGGGTACTCCGATTTTCCCTGTCATCTTTCATTCCAGCAACACTCTCCATTCTCATTTCATAGCATCTTATCAGTCATTAATAGAAATCACTTTGGGAGCGGCGACCCCATCGTACTAACAGCCTATATCTGATCCATTCATTACATCCCTGACCCGGTCAAAGATTGGAAAACAGGTTGTAGGTTTTCATTTAAAACATAGTTGTGTCGTCAGGATAAAATGGAGCGCAGATGAAATAAGCTGTAAAAAAAAGAAGAAACGAATGACAGAGTGTATGAACCTAAACGCTAGACCTTAAAAAAGTGTTGTTTTATGATATAACGTACCGTTAGAAAGGCTGGCTGGACATGCTGTTAGAGTTGTTAGACAGGTATTAAAGAGACATTCAAGGTTCGATCGCGGAGTGTGCTAGTAGCATATGACATAGCCTCATCTCAAGGTTGTAAACAATATATTACTAGTAGCAGTTTCATTTAAAATCATATCAGGTCCTTTTTTCTGTGCCATAAATATTTCAATAGATCGTAGAGTTAAATACCGGTGGGTATACGAAGTATATGCAAGCCTGTTTATAAATCCCGTTCGGGTCAAATGGCCAATTAATTGGTTTCTATTCTATCCTACAGCGACCATCAAAGAAGAGTTACGGCAAACATAAGGGAGGTGTTCAAAGCGAGCGGATGGGAAGGACAGGCTGTATTGTCCCACTCACGAAAGAAGCAAGGAGCTACTTGGTGGAAGACAACAGCTTCTTTGTCCCACCCTCTGTCCCGTACGGCTCTGTCGTTAGTAGAGCTCTGTACTTGTGTTAGTGAGACCCGTGATTTACTTGACGCGCTCAGATTAAAAAGCGCAAAACAACAATAATAATAATTATAATAATAATAATAATAATAATATGTGGCTTCAACCGCCGATTGCAAGTCTCTTGAATTAACGCCGTCCGGCTCCATGGCTAAATGGTTAGCGTGCTGGTCTTTGGTTCACGGAGCCCCGGGTTCGATTCACGGCCGAGTCGGGGATTTGAACCTTAATTAGTTATTTCCACTGGCTCGGGGACTGGGTGTGTGTGTCGTCCCTAAACGGAAAAAACAAGTAAAGAATGAAAAAGTCGGAGAAAAATGAAAAAGCACAAAAAAGAAAAATGCTCAAATTTTTTTTTTAAAGCCACACGGATGACTTGCGTTTAAATTTGTCGTCTGTTTTCCACACTAGCGTAGTACACCTTCGTAGCGTACACCTTAGTGTTATTAGCTGCTATCCTCGGGGTCCCGGGTTCGATTCCCGGTACTGCCAGAAATTTAAGAATGGCAGGAGGGCTGGTATGTGGTCTAAATGGTACATGCAGCTCACCACCATTGGGGGTGTGCCTAAAAATATCTGCACCACCTCGGGATGAGGACACGAATTTACTTACTTTTTCCACACTGCCGTAGACCACAGTGTGTGGTCCTAGTGATAAATTCAAGAACTATGCAAACGGATTAGAAAAGCGTAAGCGGTAGGATTATTTCAGAGCTCACTCCGTTCACACATCGACATATACAACATGGCGGTTTTCCTGCCTTGAAAGCTTAACAATTTCAGCCAGGATCGAATCCCCCGATGCTGGATACAAGAAGATAACTACAACACCACCTGAGCTTCGTCGCCGGCTATCAAATGACTACACTAGTATTAATGTAACAGAAATGTTTCGCTTAGTTGAGAAAAGTGTATTCCATTTTTGCATAAAAAATAAGTTCCCAGAAGGAGCCATAATTTAACGTCACCGAGCAAATGGATGTGCGGTTTGGATCGCAGCTATCAGTTTTCATTCGAGAGATAGTGGGTTCGAGGCCCACTGTCGGCAGCCCTGAAGATATTTTTCCGTTGTTTCCCATTTTCACATCAATCAAATGCTGGATCTGTACCTTAATTAGCGGTCACCTCATTCTCATTGCTAGCCCTTTTCTATACCATCGTCCCCATAAGGCATATTCGTATCGTTTTGACGTAAAAGCAAATTGTAAAAAGAATAAAAATTAACTTCACCGGTTGTCCGGCCCCACGGTGTAGGGGGCAACGCGTCCGCCTGTCACCCGGCGGCCCCGGGTTCGATTCCCGGCCGGGTCAGGGGTTTTTAATTGTAAATGATTAATATCCCTGGCCTGGTGACTCGTTGTTTGTGCCGTCCTTAACGCTCCGTTCCTCAAATTCAACACTCTACACATCCGCAATTCCAGTTACACGCAGGTTCATATCATATGGTGCAAGTAGGGGCAAAAGATCTCTATAGGTCGACGCCCCGAACAGGTAGCATTAAAAAAAAAAAGAAACTTCACCGGTTGCGAATATTAAAATATTCAAGCTCTTTAGGTCTTTTTAATCGTAAAATTATCAGCGTTTCTCCCGAGTGTGGCAGCGGGCTTGTCAATTGGATTGTCAGACGTTTACAAGACGCTAGCGGCCATGTGTACGGTTGAGACACCACTGACACCAAAGATCTAAAATCTAAAGAGTTTGAATACTTTATTCTACTTTTTTCTTACTATACCTTGAACAATACAACATTGCATGTTGTATCATTCATGTTTTCCAGTGAAAACCTCAATAAACTTAATATGAATATTAGCAACTGTACCAGTCGTACACAAATGGACAGTGCTGTAAAATTCTCCCCAAGTGTAACGGTATTGGTTTCTGCGTAATCTGTATGGTTATTCGCCAAAAAAGTAATGTCGTGCTGATATCTGACCTCACTCTTGGCAGAGATGTGGAAAACGCTTTGGAAAGTTGAGATAAAGGAACGTTTAAGTGTAATTTATAATACAGCTGCTGTACTGCATGTAGACGATACCATCCATTATCAAAAAGGTTATAGACAATAGGTCGTTCAAACAAGTTTTGTAATATCTCGCTTTCAAACCGCCACATTAAAATTTCAAACAATTCTCTTAGGGAAACATAGAATATACAGTATTTAAAAAAATCAAATTTGACCCTACCTTTGAAATTTTGAAAGAGGAAGATGTGAATGAGTAATTTACCGGCATACGAAGTTTATTACATTTTCACTACTTTCAAAATCTTGCATCAAACAATGGTGGGCGCTATCCATGTACTCGAGATATGCAATAGCTGTTTTACATCCGGATAATTGCTCCCACTTTATTCTTAATTTTCTTGGTACTTTTCTTCACCTTGTCCAAGTAAAACTATCACAAGTTATTCAACCTTAGCAGAATGCGGCCACGATGAAGATACTCGTATCTACAGTTCCTGTTAATGAACTTCAATATGCAGGTAATAATGTCATTCCGGCCAACTCAGAATACGACTTCCAGACTACCTAAAATGCATTTACTTAAGCATATCAAGGGTTGAATTAAGCCTAAATATCAAAAAGATGCAGATCCTACATCAACTCGAATCCAACTCCAACCATCACGGTCTGTGGCGAGGTTTTGCAGAACCATGAGCATTTCCTATGCGATCAAATGCAAATATCGATGTTGACATTCAATGTAAGAAATGTTCAAGAGCAGCTTTCGGTCATATTCTTAAAGGGCTTTAGACAATAACAAAATCCGTGGTTATACTAAGCTTTGTGTACCAAGTTTTGCTATACCAAGTCGTCTTTCTGGGTGGAAGCTTGAACCACCTACAGAAAGCACATAATATGAGTGAAGAATTTCATCAGCACTGTCTGAGGAGAATGTTTAGAATTAAATGGCAAGATCGGCAAACAAACATCATTGTCTTGGAAAAAGCAAATACTACCAGTATCGAAGCTATGATCATCAAATACCAACTTCGGTGAACAGGTCATGTTGCTCGTACGTCAGAATCTCGTCTTCCAAAGAGGATCATATGTTTCAGTTGAATAATGGCGTAAGACCTCAAGGAAGGCAGAGGAAACGCTGTACGTTGTAAAGTTCAACATGAAAAATGTACAATCAATTCTACTAACTGGGAGAGGACAACACATAACCGCCTGGCATGATATCGGCTTTTCCATGAAGGCCGTCAATTTTTCGAACAGCAAGGACAGAGACTCGAGACCAACAAACGTTAAGTTAGGAAAAAAACTTGCGCTCCTCAAGCGAAACAACCTTTGGCAAAAGGATCTTGACCAATCTCAAAATGATTTTCCGGAGTTTGTAATTTCACTTCCCATTATTTGCTGGGATGATCCTTTCTGGACTCCTTTACTTTCACCTTTACTTCGGATTTCTTATCCAACTTTCCAGATAGACCTTCTTCATAGTACCATAGAGCAAGGTATTACATTCTCAAGCAGTATCCTGGATTTAAAAAATATTAATTCCCAAGAAAATTATCTGAAAATGTTCTGGAGGAGAGATCCCTCGTATAGACTCGGAGTGAAGGCCAAAGAACAGCAGGAAGAGATAAAATGAAGCAGACAAAGCGAGAAAAAGAAAGAAAAAACGTAATCGAAGATGTTTGAACAGGCGTTCAATTCTAGCAAACGTATACTTTTTAAACCAATTTACTGGTACAATAGTGTTGTAAGGAACAGCCTTGTCGAAATTCTCATCATTCTCTCACTTTCGGCTACCATTCCCTCGCGAGGCAGCGGTTGATCACATTGCTATTCAGCAACAGTGTTACCTCTGCGATTAATCAATGAATCTCTGAAAAATAGATATGAAAGATCCCTTTGTTGATTCGTATTTCTTCAGGTGATAAGCACGTAAGTTCAGGAGGAGCGGGTAGATATTTCGTTGAGGGGGAAAAAAAAAGGTGGCGCAGTAGATTTATCTTGGATAGTGTCCATGTGAGGGTGGGGCAGTGCGGCGGAATGCATGTTCAGTAGTGCCAGGACCTAACACGGCCTATTGCCAGAAGTAGAACACCTGGCTAGCTGAAATGAGTGGGCACGATGCTGATGAAAGAGACTGTACATTTTACATTAGACACCTGTGTGTTGTCGCTATTTATAGCAGCGTTTCTCAAATCGGAGGTCGCGATATGGGATGGAGTCGGTAATTATAATATAATACCGAGCAGAATGGTGGTGGTGATTATTGTTTTAAAAGGAAGTACAACTAGACAACCATCCTCTATACAACACTAATCAGAGAGAAAAAACGGAAGGGGTCCGACACTTCTAAAAATGAAGGTATCGGCCAAAGGAAGACAAGGGCCGCGAAGGGCGTGAAAATTAAAGACTTCCTAGGCCTCCATACGTAATACCGTGGGAGTCGGAAAAGAACAAGAGTTGACCAAGGGAAGTCGGATAGGATAGATGAAAGTGAGGAGCCTGGCACAAGTAAGTATAAGCAATGCCAGGACTCAGCTAATGGCCCCATGGTCGCCAAACCACGCTCCAAAGTTCAGAGCCCCTGGGCTCTCTTTTAGTCGCCTCTTACGACAGGCAGGGGATACCGTGGGTGTTATTCTACCACCCCCACCCACAGGGGAAACCGAGCAGAGTAGCACGCGTGTTAACACGCTGCGGCTACGAAGCTAAGCTCTGCATTCGGGAGACGAGTGGATTCGAACCCCACCGTCGACTGTCCTGAGAATGGTTTTCTGTGGTTTCCCATTTTCACTTCTAGGCAAATGCCAGGACAGTTCCTATCCATAGACGACAGCCGATTCTTTCATCTCCGTACCCAAATTCATTCATAATCAGTTCATCTTCATTAGCTCCTCAATTGAATTTGGCGTCAGGAGGGGCATCCGGCCGTAAAATCATGCCATATAATTTCATCTTACCTTATCCTCAACCCCGCATCAGGAAAACTGGACTAAGGGGTAGACATATATAATAAAATATTATAATCTACAGAATGGTCGGAAACAACGTTAACTTTACATGCCGATTTTCATTAAATTTACTTCAGCCATTTTCTCGTGATGCCCGTACATACAGACAGACAGACAGACAGACAGACAGACATGACGGAAATTAAAAAAGTGCATTTCCATGTTACTATGGACATAACCGATGCAGAAATACCATTCTATTTAAATTTCTGAACAATGTACAGACAAAACTCTCATATACAGAATGAACCGAAATTCGCTGCGACGCCCGAGTGCGCGAATTTCGGTTCATCCTGTATATAAATATAATGTAATATGTAAAAAAAAAGAATTCAGCTTCCCGATTACGTAGTAACCGTCGTTGACGGAGTAGTTTTTGTAATGGCATCAGTAGTATCATCTAGGGGAGATGAGTGGCAGTGGAAGAGACAAAGCACACTAAACTTCAGCTAACAAGTCAGTCTGTGTAATGTTTTGTTGGCAGGTTTTACGCCAGTGTAGCCAACACATTTTGTTTCCTTCCGGCTCAGTGATCCTCACCCCACCTTTTATGATTCCTTTTTCCACCTCATTCTTCCAATGATTGTTCCTTCGTGTCTTTCTTCTCATTTCGATGTTTATTATCGTCCTGATCAATAAGCGAGAATGATCATGCGGTATTTCAACTTATAAAAATAACCACCACAATTGCCAGCTAGCTGGTTAATAAGATGACCGAACAATATGTCCACGTCAGCCATGCTCCCGTTTGATGGACTTGGCAATAAAAACCCAGTTCGTTAATACCTTCATTATCATGGCTTGCACGGTAACAACGTATCAAACATGTATCAAATCTATTGAAAAATATATTTTCTAAAATCGTTGTTATGTCAGCCTACGTGTTTTAGCTAGAATTACCATTGCCATAGATATATGGAAATTTATGAAAAATGTAAGTCGTGAATATCTTTGTTTTTGTTGTTGTTGGTGGTGGTGGTGGTAGGTGGTATTGTTAATATTATTATTTCAGGCTCCTGGGCTAAATGGTTATCGTGCTGGCCTTTGGTTCAAGGAATCCCGGGTTCGATTCCCGGCTGTGTGTGTGTGTGTGTAGTCTTCAGCATTAGAATGAATTGTAGATAGGTACATAAGACCTATTCTCGTAGACGCGCAGGTCTCTTATGAGGCGTCAGCTCAAAAGACCTGCACCAGGCCTCTCCGAATGCCACTTTAAAAAGACTATTATTATTATTATTATTATTATTATTATTATTATTATTATTATTATTATTATTATTATTATTATTATTGGTGCGGTTTGGGTAACGTAGTTATCAGCTTGCATTCTGGAGGTAGTAGGTTCGAACCCCACTGTCCATAGCCCTGAAGATGGTTTTCCATGGTTTCCCTTTTTCACACCAGGCAAATACTGGAGCTGTACCTTAATTAAAGCGACGACCGCTTCTTTACCACTCTTAGCCCTTTTCTAGTCCACCGTCGCCATAAAACCTATCTGTGTCGGTTCGACGTGAAGCAAATTGTAAAATAAATATATATATATATTATTATTATTATTATTATTATTATTATTATTATTATTATTATTATTATTATTATTATTATTATTATTATTATTACGAAGGTAAAACTGCATGAAACTAAGATCGTGAATCGTACTTTACACAACTTTCAAAGTGTAGAGTTTTTCGACACATGTATTATGAACGGAGAAATTAGACATTTCTTGTTTTCGTCTCATAGCCACCCATATGACAGTTTTTAGTGGGAGGGGGGTGACGTGGGGGTAGGTAGTATTTGTAATATTTTGGAAGATGAATAGCGACTTGTATTCCGCGGTAGAATAACACCCATGGTATCCCCTGCCTGTTGGTGGGGGGCGGTACTACCACTTCTACGTAATACCGACTTTCAAGTCTTGAAAGAAAAACACCTGCTTACATTAGATTGTTGCCTTTCACGGAGAGCCCGGGTGCATGGGCGCTCTTGTGTCGTCTCCATTAAGATTACTACGCCATTGGATCCTAATAAAATAATGTACAGTCTAGTGCACTCTCCGAATATCCCTCAACTTAAATACTGAATTTCAAGAAATTATGACGAGCCATTTTCCGGTGATGATTACATAAGCATCCAGACACAGACCAGACAGATAAAAATTGAACTGAACCTATTTTGGACTTTTCTATACCTAATACGAGATAATTACGACGTATGACGCAAAAATGCTAAATATACAGACAAACTTATGATTTTATTAACATAGAATTTGTTATATTCGTTAAATATTTGAACTCTTATTATAAAACAGACGTTCAAATGTAATTAATGTGGCAGATAAATTTGTTCCTCATTTAAACGTTTGTCCGTATGTGATTCACTTACGGAAACACACAAAAGAAAATTGTAAATGGCACTAGACGATCCTTGGTGGTGGTGGTGGTGGTGGTGGTTATTGTTTCGAGGGGAAGTACATCTAGACAATTACCTCCGCTTAGTTTTAATCAGGAGAAAAAATAGAAAGGAGATCCATCCCTTCGAAGAATGAAGGTACCGGCAAAGGGACCACGAAAGACGACTCCTAAGGCTTCGCAAACGTAATACCGCTGGGGTCGACGGAGAATAAGCGTTGGCCAAGGGAGGTCGGATATGAAAAATGTAAGTGATCAGCCTGCCACGGAGGAAGCAATACAGGCTGAGTTAGAGGCCCCGTGATCGCTCCTAAGCTGAGAGCCGCGGTCGATTCCCCTTTTAGTCGTCTCATACGCCATGGAGGGAATACCATAGATTTCTATAAATCAGACCGTAGGAGAAGTCTAATGATCCGTAATTATTAGATCTAATGATCTAATGATTCACCAATACTGTAGGTTAAAAAGTGTGTTTTCTTTTTTCCTTTTTTCTCAGCGGTAAAACATGGCGAAAAGGCTCGTAATTCAGAGGCTTATCCATCGTGATCGTTGTTTCAGTAGATCAAATAAGAAGTAAATATAATGTTTTAGCAGTCGGTCAAGACACGATAAATTTGTGATTGAATTTAGGTCGGGTAAACAATTTAAACAATATAAACACGTGTTTGATCGACAAGATAATAAATTACACTACACTTTCTGTTTGTGTTTGTTTTTTCTGCCATTTATTTCCTTTCCCACCCCGATTTCGGCAGTTCCCCTCGGACTTAGCGGAATTCTCATTACTACTAACAGGCATTGTCTCAGATAATATGAGTACAACTGGAGAGAGAAGATTCGCCCTTCGCCCAAGCAGCCGCACCCGCTAAATCGAAGGGGGCTTTCTTCAAGGGATGAAAATTAGGAGGTATGCTAGTATTTGGAAGGAGCTGGCTGTGGCCCTCAGTTAGGTACTGTCCTAGCATTTGCCTGGGGGAGAACCACTTGATAGACGGCCGGAAATTGGAAGTTCAAGCCACGTCTGCTCTATATTGCTCTCATGCGGTTGAGCCACCCCGTTCCAGCCCTCACATTAGAATTTAAAGTAGAATGTATGGTAAAGCCGGGTAATCGAACCCAGGACCTTCTGGACAGGAGTCTCATTACGTGCCCCGACGGTAATAATGCACAACCTTACAAAATGCCAAACGGCACTAACTACAGTAGTCTATATATATACTTTTTTCAAGTATTATTGTTTTCATGAATCAAATAAATAATCAAACGTGTAGACCATCACTAGCATCCAAGGTACTGTTTCTTAATATCTCCAAATACGACGTCTAGTGTCTTTGGTAACCCAAGTTTAGGGACAATGAATAGCAGCACCTTGTTCACATAATTGAATTGTATGTTCGTCCGCCTCTGTGGTGTAGTAGTTAGTGTGATTAGCTGCCAACCCCCGGAGGCCCGGGTTCGATTCCCGACTCTACCACGAAATTTGAAAAGTTGTACGAGGGCTGGAACGGGGTCCACTCAGCCTCGGGAGGTCAACTGAGTAGAGGTGGGTTCGATTCCCACCTCAGTCATCCTGGAAGTGGTTTTCCGTGGTTTCCCACTTCTCCTCCAGGAAAATGCCGGGATGGTACCTAACTTAAGGCCACGGCCGCTTCCTTCCCTCCCCCTTGTCTATCCCTTCCAATCTTCCCGAGTCCGAGGGGAAAAACCGACTCTGGATGGTAAACAGGTAAAGAAGAAGAATAATTGTGTATTCAAAGAGTGTTTTATATGAACATTGAATTTATTTTTATTACATCCGTGGTTCAACTGTCGTGTGGATTCTATTCTTTCCAGATTGGTTTCTGTAACTATTTTACATCTTAATAACCATCGACCGATATAACATGAGCCGAAGACGCCTAACAAACTGAATTTATATCCAGATTCTTATGTTATAGGAAATGCCTTGCATGCTCTTTTGTATGGCACAGTGAAGATACACTCTTTCAGACGTCCTGTCCAGCAGCTGACGGTTCACAGAGTAGTATATCATATTCACCCCACGTTGAAGACAGCCCTCCACATCCATTGTATGACCTCGTCGATAGACCAGCCTATTTTAATTCCTTCGCCCCTCTACCAGTTCGAGCATTTCCTTTCGCTTTATTGTCTCATTATTATTATTATTATTATTATTATTATTATTATTATTATTATTATTATTATTATCATCATCATCTGTTTACCCTCCAGGTTCGGTTTTTCCCTCGGACTTAGCGAGGGATCCCACCTCTACCGCCTCAAGGGCAGTGTCCTGGAGCTTCAGACTCTTGGTCGGGGATACAACTGGGGAGTATGACCAGTACCTCGCCCAGGCGGCCGCACCTGCTATGCTGAACAGGGGCCTTGTGGAGGGATGGGAAGATTGGAAGGGATAGGCAAGGAAGAGGGAAGGAAGCGGCCGTGGCCTTAAGTTAGGTACCATCCCGGCATTCGCCTGGAGGAGAAGTGGGAAACCACGGAAAACCACTTCCAGGATGGCTGAGGTAGGAATCGAACCCACCTCTACTCAGTTGACCTCCCGAGGCTGAGTGGACCCCGTTCCAGCCCTCGTACCACTTTTCAAATTTTGTGGCAGAGCCGGGAATCGAACCCGGGCCTCCGGGGGTGGCAGCTAATCACGCTAACCACTACACCACAGAGGCGGACATTATTATTATTATTATTATTATTATTATTATTATTATTATTATTATTATTATTATTATTATTATTATTATTATTAGCGGTCATTGACACATGGTCACGCTGAAGAGTATCGAGAGAAATGAAATATAGATGTAGGCCTACGTGTACACAAAATGGAAGTTAATCACGATGGTGAATAGCAAACAGATTACTTTCTTCTTTATTTCATTCTATCTCACAGGCTGAACTACAAATTTGGTGTACATATAAAACTCTTATGTCAACTGGGCCACGTTAAACTGTTAGGGACCGGGCGAGTTGGCCGTGCGGTTAGCGGCGCGCGGCTGTGAGCTTGCATCCGGGAGATAGCGGGTTCGAATCCCACTGTCGGCAGCCCTGAAGATGGTTTTCCGTGGTTTCTCATTTTCACACCAGGCAAATGCTGAGGCTGTACCTTAATTAAGGCCACGGCCGCTTCCTTTCAACTCCTAGGCATTTTCTATCCCATCGTCGCCATAAGAGCTATCTGTGTCGGTGCGACGTAAAGCCAATAGCAAAAAGAAAAACTGTTAGGTGCCGAACTGAGTGGATCAGATGATTGAGGCGCTGGCCTTCTGACCCCGACTTGGCAGGTTCGATCTTGGCTCAGTTTGGTGGTATTTGAAGGTGCTCAAATACGTCAGCCTCGTGTCGGTAAATTTACTGCCACGTAAAAGAACTCCTGCAGGACTAAATTCCGGCACTTCGGTGTCGTTATCATCATCAAGGTCCCACTCCAGTCGTTCTATAAAATAATATTTGCCCCAGTTTGTCCTCTTGAATTCCAACTTTATCTTCATATTGTGATCCGAAACCCGTAAAAATGTAATTAGTGGAACGTAAAGCCAATAACATTAACTGTTACGTCGTGTAGAAAATAGCACACAGTGTACCGTTCCCGTCTAAAATACAGTGTTCCGGCGCCGTCGGAGAGCTGCGTGCTCGGTTCGTAAAAATATGATCAGGGCTAAAATAAATCAAATATCTCAGGATAAGTTATACCATGGGTATGTGAACGGGAAACAGTAATAATTCCGAAATAAAATTCAAAATAGGGGGCAAGATAGATTTCTTATCTAATAAAACATTATTGAAACTCGAAAAATCAACAAATTAATATGAAAAACGATCAAAAATATGGCTCAAATAAATGCCAAAATTCCAATATGTGCCGTGCACATAATTAACACAAAAATGAATACATGTCAAAAATGACGGGAAATGTCCCGTGTTAATATATAAATATTTACAAAATAAGACCTGGGGAAGAATAACAAACTTCGCATAGAGTCAACGCAGTTAAATTTATCTTATCGATTCCTGACGGATATCAGTCAAATAACGTTCACAGGACATACCGCGACAGAATAAAATTATGCTAAATCTGATCCATAATAAAAATATGTACAACACTTATCAACAAATCAATGTTCCAGGGTCCCTAACTTACATGTACACTGAGTTTTACTAACAAACAGTTCTGTTACAAATTGGATGGCTCGAAAGCCTACTTCCCAATAAAGTAAGCTCCGGACTCATATTTAAGAACAAGTCTTTATTAACAATGACATAATCAGCAAAAATACATGTAACACAAATCAATATAAACAAAACACTTCAAAGAAACCTGTATAATTCATGCCAATAAAATAAACAAAACATCTGTGTATCCGTTATCTGAAATACAAGTAATAAAATGCTAAACTCCTTCATATAAAAAAACGGAACTTCTGTCATAAATCAACTGACACTTCTCATACTCCAGCTATGAGACATCCTGCCTCGCAAGAGAAGATATTAACTAATTGGATTTGTAATTCCTGCCTGAGAGATCCTAATATCGGGGAACACATATTAACGCTGCAAATCACTTCTCTGTTCACCAAACTAACAATAGGCCTCGAACTCAACTTAAGGCTTCTCAATACACATTCATATGGCCTTAAATATACATCTCGATTTAACACGGCTACTACATATGACACATCTGGCCTAACACCTCGGGGTCCCAGAGTTCGACTCTCATAGTATTAATGAACACTCAAGGCAAATCAAGCCTCTCTCTCACCACGCAGTTAACACCATCATATTTTCCCCTTTATTCATTACCAGGCACCTTCGTCCTGTATTAACACACTTTGTATAATCTCAGTATCAGGCTCATTGCCTTTTTCTCGTAATTTCACAACACAATACCAATTAGCTAGTCCTCCTTGCCGATCTAAAAGACACTAGTTCAACGGTGTACTTTCACGCTGGTTACATCTACCATGCACTCCTGTAAACATGCTACATGCTTTAGAAAAAACTATTCCCTGCTGAAATTTATTCCCAAACAAGCTTTAGGCTGTGCAGCCTTCTTAATGAAAGAGTCTACATCTTGTTAAAAAAATTGGAATACACAGTTACCTCTTGACATGCATATATCCTCATCTACACCTAACATTTCCCTCTTTCCAATCTAATAAAAAGGAAATAAAATAATAAACAAACATCAGGGTTCAAACATGCATCTTCTCTGAAACATGACATTATTTTACAAAAAGAAAACATAGCTCAGCCACGAAAGGACTGACATTTACGTTTAAACTACAATAGGATCGAATTAGCCTATTTTTTTCTATCTAAGCCTGCCTATAACTTTTAAGATAAACTTAACTGGTGTCGTCTCAGCATTCTTCATGGTCCCAGGCCGCTACCTTCTGCGTAAATTACGCCATTATTGCAACAAACTGCATGGCGTTACAAAATCGGTGATTTCACTGATGTGATGACGCCATGGCTCAGCCGTTTGCTCGGTAAAAACGCTCACTCAATAGAAATATATTTATTACTGTATTAGTTCAGAATTAAGTACTGTAACTGTCTACAGGTAGATTTTAATATATATATAGCTTCTATTTCATATAAAAAACGTGGAGTATGGCTTTATAACAGATTGCTTAATTAAATCAAGAATAGTGCAGCACTGTAAATATCGAAGTTGGTAGTTCTGACGTCGTTTATTCTGTATATCTCTTCATTCCGCAATTTCGCTTCCAGGGCTGTGATTGGTCTCTTTTGAATCGTCCGCTCTAAACACTCACGTAAATTCCCCGATTGGCTCATATAAAATACCCGAGCTGCTCGTTGTTACTATGGAAGATAACATGTTATTTCTGATGCCACGCGCTGCCGAGATCTTGCATTAAGCAACTTCCTTATTGCACCAGAACTCCCTTCTTGTATTAAATCCACAATATTACACCATATTACCTACTTTACTATTTAATTTTTTTTAATTTTTTATTTTTTTTGCTATTTGCTTTACGTCGCACCGACACAGATATGTCTTATGGCGACGATGGGATAGGAAAGGCCTAGGAATTGGAAGGAAGCGGCCGTGGCCTTAATTGAGGTACAGCCTGGTGTGAAAATGGGAAACCACGGAAAACCATCTTCAGGGCTGCCGACAGTTGGGCTCGAACCCACTATCTCCCGATTACTGGATACTGGCTCCACTTAAGCGACTACAGCTATCGAGCTCGGTACTTTACTATTTGGGGCATATATGATATGGCACAACAGATTACTTGACGCTAAGTAGAACTAGTGTTATTATTACGTTTGGATGTTTAAGTTACTATGAAGATATAATAATAATAATAATAATAATAATAATAATAATAATAATAATAATAAATGATCGATCGAGTTTGCTACACGGTAAGAGTCGTATAGCTGTGAACTTACATTCGAAAAATTGTAGATTTGAACCCCATGGTCAGTAGCCGTAAACCCTTTGTATCCTGGTGGTACTTTGAAGTAGTACCATCTCAAACTTAGCCGTATATAAAATCACAGAATGTTGGAACAGTAACGTTGATGATGCTCTGCAGTATCTGATGAAAGCGTTGTAAAACATTTAGATCACCTGATTCATGAATGACATTAGAGAACACCGCTATCTTATGCACTATCACCGAGAGAGTTCCGTGCGGTTAAGGCCGTGCAGCTATGAGCTTTAATTCGGAAAATATTGGGTTTAAACCCCACTGTCGCCAGCCCAGAAGATGATTTTCCGTGGTTTCCTATTTTCACACTTAGCAAATTCTGAAGCTGTATTTTAATTAAAGCCACGGCCGCTTCCTTCCCACTCCTTGCTCTTTCCTATTCTATCGTCATAAGACCTATCTGTGTTGGTGCGACGTAAAGCAAAGTGGCTTATACGCTATCCAGACATGCATGTTTTCCATGCTTCTATGTTTTTTATAATTCTGGCGGAAAATACCCATAAAATCGTAACTGTCATTGAGGTGTGGCACACGATGCGGATTTATATTAAAATTCTAACCACCGGGCGAGTTGGCCGTGCGTGTAGAGGCGCGCGGCTGTGAGCTTGCATCCGGGAGATAGTAGGTTCGAATCCCACTATCGGCAGCCCTGAAAATGGTTTTCCGTGGTTTCCCATTTTCACACCAGGCAAATGCTGGGGCTGTACCTTAATTAAGGCCACGGCCGCTTCCTTCCATCTCCTAGGCCTTTCCTATCCCATCGTCGCCATAAGACCTATCTGTGTCGGTGCGACGTAAAGCCCCTAGCAAAAAAAAAAATTCTAACCCGTTACTAAATAGTGACTATTTTCTTTTAATCCTTGAATGTAACTGGTATTTCTAAGTACCTACAGTATTATAAGCGTTCTCTTTGACAACTACGTGTGACATTGTGTTTTGCATTGCGTTCCTTTCCAGTAGTGTAATTTAGTAGACTGATGGTACTTCAAAGTACCATATTATAGTGTGGTATTTGGGATGACTGGACTTTAACAAGATTTGCTTTTTATTATTTGAAACATATTACAACTTGTGTAAAGCTCAAAATAATTTCCACAACTTTTAGAACTTAAAGTGTTAAGTTGATTTTCCGTAATTTCTTTCTTCACGCCAGGCGAATTCTAGAACTGTAGGTACACAGCAACTTTCCTATCCCACCATCGCAGACAATCTATAAGTGTTGGTACGACATTAAAACACTAGCAGAATAGAAAAAGTTACACAAGCTTCTGAAGTGCTGCCACTTCGGCATTGTAATCGATCTATCTTACAGCGAACAGGAGAGTGCGCTACAACGGGAATTTATAATTTCAACAATTACCTGCCCCTCAACAATCAGCATTTTTTAATAATCTTATTATCGTTCCTTGCAGAAAACGTGTGAACTTGTGCTCATCCATCAGACATCTTACATCTATTTTACCAGGATTGTTGTGAGGTTTGGTATATGTGTGCCTGTAATTATTATAGACGTATATATTTGATTTTTCTGTTAAGCCATCAGCCTAGAGGGTGATAGTATCCTCAAATATAACCACCTAAGGTTATGCTGTTATAGGGAAACTGCAAAAAACCGATGTCGACGCCATAAAGAAAAGATGGGAGTGAGGTATTTTGCCACTGAGTTCCTCACTGTGACAGACATTACTATTGTAGCACAGCTGATCCTATGAGTAACACCTTTCATAACACCCAGGCGCACTATTCGTGCTCCGAATATCATCACTCAGACCGCCCAGACCTCAACAGCTCCCATACTGTCACAGCCTTAAATGAGACCGAGACTTCGCCGAAAGCTACATTTTTCTCTGGTCCATGCCAACAAACAGTCGTAAAAATGCTGCTTCCATCAAGAAATAACAACAGGCGTAAAGGTTCGTAGATGGCCGAAAATTGACGCAGGTAATCTTGTACAGTCATGAGTTCCTTGTGATGACCTTCATGAAATCATCATCCATTACAATATTATAAATAAAAGCGACCATGCATTTAATGATTTCAAATCAATTCAATTAACTTGTAGACCGTAGCTTCCAACATTGATACAGTAAAACATGTATGTATTTACTTTCATATTTTTACTACTTAATTGATTTGTCATCCGCCTCTGTGGTGTAGTGGTTAGTGTGATTAGCTGCAAACCCAGGAGGCCCGGGTTCGATTCCCGGCTCTGGCACGATATTTGAAAAGTGGTACGAGGGCTGGAACGGGATCCACTCAGCCCCGAGAGGTCAACTGAGTAGAGCTGGGTTCGATTCCCACCTCAGCTATCCTCGAAGCGGTTTTCCGTGGTTTCCCACTTCTCCTCCAGGCAAATGCCGGGATGGTAGCTAACTTAAGGCCACGGCCGCTTCTTTCCCTCTTCCTTGTCTATCCCTTCCAATCTTCCCATCCCTCGCAAGGCCCCTGTTCAGCATAGCAGCTGAAGCCGCCTGGGCGAGGTTCTGGCCATCCTCCCCAGTTGTATCCCCCGACCCAGAGTCTAAAGCACCAGGACACTGCCCTTGAAGCGGTAGAGGTGGGATCCCTCGCTGAGTCAGAGGGAAAAACCGACCCTGGAGGGTCAACAGATAAAGATGAAAAAGAAGAATTTATTTGTCAGTTGCAACTGTACGGTGTTTAATGAAAATAAGATTATTCTGTTCTATCAGAATTTCCGTATAGTAGATAACCATTAACCGTCTTGCTGACCACATGACACCTCGTAATCTGCAGGCCTTCGGGCTGAGCAGCGGTCGCTTGGTAGGCCATGGCCCTGCGGGGCTGTTGCGCCATGGGGTTTATTTAGATAACTATTAATATGTGTTATTAGCTTGGAACCTACTATAATAGGAGAAACAAACTCACAGGGACTAGCTCACCCAATGAGTTCAGCTGAGCTACTCCTACGGGATGGTAGAAAGCCCTTGTCCTACAGAGATGTAACGAGCTTTGTAAATTTATATCACCAAAGGTAAACCGCACTCAGAATAACTACCACCTTATCCACGAATTATCGACTGATGTAGGTTTGCAATGCTATGCGTTAAAGGACTTGTCTATATGAAGATAGGTTAGATGGTTTAAAAAAATAGTCAGCTTGAAGCACAATCTCAATTTTGTTCTCTGTTTGACTTTCCAGGTGACTACCGCGACTTACGTCTCCCTCAGTCCGTGTATCAGCGAGCAGTTGAACTCTTGCGACGGAATCCCGAGTTCACTGTGGCAGCCTCCTTGCGACAAGAGGAGGACAACTCCGGCACCATAGTCTCTTTCTCGCATGGCTACAACAGGTACGTGGAATGTTTACAAACAATAATTTCTAGAGAACATTTATGGAATTATATTTCTATTTAAAATGTAAAAGGATGTGAAAATATCAAGCATTTTCTAAATCAAGAACATGGTAATAATAATAATAATAATAATAATAATAATAATAAATTACCTGTGTTGAGACAAAAATACTTCAAAGATTAGAAGACCTAGGAAAATGTAAGTTTGCAAGCAGGAGTGCAGTAACTCGAGGTGACCGGAAAAAAATTCCCATCGCTGTTCAATAAAAGAAGGGTTTACCAAAATAATTGCGTAAGGGCCCATACGTTGTAGTCCTTATCTCCCTTTTTAAAGGGCAGCTATGCTTACCATTCAGCCGTGGAGCAAACTACCAGTCTTATGGTTTCATCATGACAGAAGAACAAAAGAAAATTAAGAACAAATTGCATTCTAACAGACAATTTGACCTCAGGAGAAAAATAAATCAGATATTTATAGAAATATAGTCACCAATCACAACAGAGGAAAGGCACAAATGAATCGACATTATGTAAATTCATAAACCAGTTGATGAAATTACCCCTTTGGGGCAAAACCATAGAAGTCTCGTTTCAATAACGAAGACAGACTATGTAGTTGGGTTGAAATGTGTGCTTAAATATAGGAGATCGGTGTTAGTATATTCCCTGACGCGTTAAAAAACATTTCCTATGTAAAATTCGGCCACTCTGATGTCTCTGAAGGGTGACAATAGGTGAATAGGCTTAGAACGTAACACACAATCTTGAAGAACAGCAAATCATCGTCCCATGTACAGAAGCGCAGGTCACTTATGGGCGTCGAATAGAAAGACCTGAACCAGGCGAGCCGAACATGTCCTCGGACACTTCCGGTACTAAGAGCCATATAGAATGTGTGTGCAACCCTTGTCCCGTTTCTCTATGGGGTCGGGTATAAAGTAAGATGGATCTTAGCGATTTTTACGATCGGATGCCCTTCCTGATGTCAGCTCATCTGAGGAGTTAATGAGATGAAATGAATAATGTGATATATAGTAGGAAGAGAGAGGGTAAAACCCGATGCTGGCACATAGCTTACTCCCGTCGAATAGCACAAAGGGGTCTGCTCAAGATTTAACGTCTCCATGCGATGGAAGAATCGCCATCAACATCATCATATGCCCTCACTCCATATGAACACTGCGGAACGGTTTGGAACCGAATTCAGGCTTTTGGCACGTCCAATCTTGTGATTAGAAATTGTTTATCACAACCTCTCCTACCCTACTGGCCAACCTTCTGATGGTGACAATTTTTCGACCAACGGGACTCGAACCGGCTAACTACGGTATCAGACGCCTTAACGATCATGCCTACCAGGCGAGCAAAATCCATACGATTAAAAAATAAATAAATTCATACATACATCATTATTATAGACTGTTATGTCTTTCAGCGTTCAGTCTGCAAGCCTCTATGAATTTGACTAATCACTGCCACAATCCTCTATTTGTAACTAGTTCTGACACCTCGTTTAGTTCTATATCTCTTACCTTTAAATAATTGGAGACTGAGTCTAACCATCGTCGTCTTGGTCCCCCTCTACCCCTCTTATACTCCATAACAGAGGCTATTATTTTCCTAGGTAACATATCCTCCTCCATTCGCCTCACATGACCCCATCACCGAAGCCGGTTTATGCGTACAGCTTCATCCATCAAGTTCATTCTTAGCCTTTTATTTCCTCATTACGAGTACCCTCCTGCCACTGTTCCAGCCTATTTGTACCAGCAATCATTCTCTCTACTTTGATGTCTGTTACTTGTAGCTTATGAACAAGATATCTTGAGCCCGCCCAGCTTTCACTACCATAAAGCAAAGTTGGTCTGAAAACAGACCGATGTAAAGATAGTTTCATCCGGGAACTGACTTCCTTCTTACAGAATACTGTTGGTCGCAACTGCGAGCTCACTGCATTAGATTTACTGCACCTGTAAGCAATCTCATTTACTACACTACCACCTGGGAGAACACACATCCTAAATACTTGAAATTATCAACCTGTTCCAGCTTTGTATTCCCGATCTGACATTCAATTCTCTTGGATTTCTTACCTACTGACATCAATTTAGTCTTAGGAAGGCTAATTTTCATACCTTACTCATTGCATCTATTTCCAAGTTCCAAGATACTGGACTGCAGGATTTCGGCACAATCTGCCATTAAGACCAGGTCGCCAGCATAGGCCAGACTGCCTACCACATTTTCACCTAACTGAGTCCTTCCCTGCCACTTAATACCTTTCAGCAGATGATCCATGGAAACTATTGACAATAAAGGTGTAATATTACAGCCTTGTCTAAACCTTGGAAGTACCCTGAATTAATAACTCATTCTACTGTCTATTCTCACTGCAGACCTATTGTCAACATAAATGCATTTAATTGATTCTAATAATCTACCCTCAATCCCATAGTCTCCCAGTACGGCGAATATCCTTTCCCTCAGTACTCTGTCATATGCCATCTCTAGGTCTACAAAACATAAGCGTAACTGCCTATTCCTCTCGTAGCATTTTTCAATTACCTGGCGCATACTGAAAATCTGATCCTGACAGCCACTCTGTGGTCTGAAACCACACTAGTTTTCATCCAACTTCCTTTCAACCACTGACCGCACACTCCCTTCCAAGATTCCAGTGCACTTTGCCTTGTATACTGATTAATGAGATACCTCGATAGTTGTCGCAAACCTTCCTGTTCCCTTGCTTATAGATAGGTGCAATTACTGCCTTTGTCCAATCTAAAGGTACCTTACTGACACTCCATGCTAATGTTATCACTGTATGAAGCCATTTTATCCCTGACTTCCCACTATACTTCACCATTTCAGGTCTAATTCCATCTATCCCTGCTGCTTTATGATGATGGAGTTTATTTACCATCCTTTCCACTTCATCAAGTGTAATTTCTCCAACAACATCGTCCTCCACCACATGAGCTCGGTTGTTCGCGATATCACAAGGAAGTTACCCTTTTACGTTGAGAGGATTTTCAAAATATTCCTTCTACCTCTCTAGTGATTTACTGGGATCTATTATAAATTCGTCTGATTTACCCAAAATACTATTCAGTTCCTTTTTATCCTCCCTTCTTTAGATTATTTATTACTATCTAGAAAGGTTTCCCTGCTGCTTGACCTAGCCTTCCTCGGTTATTACCAAAATCTTCCCACGACTTCTTCTCGGATTCAACAACTACTTGTTTCGCTCTGTTTCTTTCCTCTGTATTAGTCCTTGTTTGGAGCTATTTTTGATACGCCTTCTTAAGCTGCTCTCACTTTATCATTCCACCAAGATGTTCTCCTTTTCCCATCTTTACACACACCTGTTCCTAGACATTCCCTTGCTGTTTCTACTACTGCATCTCTGTATGCCACCCATTCTCCTTCTACATCCTGAACCTGTTTACTGTCCACTGTTTGGAACTTTTCACTAATCATATCCCTGTACTTCTGTCTAACTTCTTTGTTCTGTAGATTTTCTACTCTTATCCGTCTACAGATACCGGGTGAGTCAGCCGCGCCTGACGTTTTATGCTGTCAGTCATCCCACCGAACGTCACTGGTGTCGTTATGGCCTGTTCTCCTTTGCCTTATACCAAGCAACAATCGCCTTTAATCACTCACTGCACCATTACCTTCTTCAAAAACATGTACCGTATGCGACAGGCATTTTTTTTGCTAGTTGTTTTACGTCGCACCGACACAGATAGGTCTTACGGCGACGATGGGACAGGAAAGGGATAGGAGTGGGAAGAAGCGGCCGTGGCCTTAATTAAGGTACAGCCCCAACGTTTGCCTGGTGTGAAAATGGGAAACCACGGGCTGCCGACAGTGATGTTCGAACCTACTATCTCCCGAATACTGGATACCGGCCGCACTTAAGCGACTGCAGCTATCGAGCTCGGTGACAGGCATTTACACAATGCATCAAACTGTCATACGGTTATGTAAGAAGTACGTGCCAATTATGAACTTTCAGTGGGGTATGAAATGAACGCTAAAAGCGATGGCATACTGATAGAAAACGTGTGTGCATTTGTGAAGGGGAAGTAGTAGTCCATCTAGTAGTCTTTCCGGAAACCTACTCTGTGGGGTCGCCGTGATGCCATAGGTTAAGTGCGGTACTGTTAATACAGCTGTGTTTGGTAAGTGGCTTCAAATCCCACTTGAGCCTGTAAATTTATTCGCATTTTGTACGTCGAGAATCATCCACAGAGCCAATGTATCCGAATGCCCTCGCGTCGTGTGTTATTTATTTATTTATTTATTTATTTATTTATTTATTTATTTATTTATTTATTTATTTATTTATTTATTTATTTATTTATTTTAGCACTGTTCTAGACCATTAGGGCTGCTTATGTGGATGTTTTATAAGCAGGGATGGACGAGGATGGAATGGTTGTAGGTTTGAATCCGCTCGACTGAGCAACAGCACAGTAAGTGTTCGAATAGATGGCCTTCTGCAGTAACGCACGTTTCAGCGCGCCGTTGTACTGCTATTCGGGCTCTTTGTAGCATTGTAGGTGTTACGGATTCACAGGCTTCCGTAATTAGGTTTCGAAGGCTTTCAGGATTTTCCTTCAAATAGCCCCATAGGAAGAAGTCCAGTAGCGTCAAATCAGGCGATCTAGCAGGCTAGGTGACGGATCCTTCCCTTCCTATCCATCGATCGGGATGTGTAACATTCAGGTAGTTGCGAACATCTGCTGACATGTGAGAGTGAGCTCCGTCGTGTTGATACCACATGGTTACACGCTCACCCTGGGGCACATTCTCTAGCAGCAATGGTAGTTTGTCTTGAAGAAACTGTAGGTATCGGGCTCCTGTCAAATGATCTTCAAAGAAATATAGTCCAATTAGGTGATCACCCACTACACCACACCAGACATTTACTCCCCCATCGTGCCTGAAATGCTGCCTGCCTTACCCAGTGGGGATTTTCAACGCTCCAGTAGTGCATATTATGTCGATTCACAGAGTCATTATTATGAAATCGTGCCTCGTCCGAAAATAACATGTGAGATACAAACGCTGAATCATTTGCCACTTGCGTCAGTATCCACGCACAGAAATCAACACAAGTTTCGAAATCTCGTCCGTGGAGTTCTTGATGTAGTTGCAGGTGATACTGACTGGAATGCAATATCCTTACAACAGACGACTGGCTGATGTCGACCTGTTGTGCTACTGCCCGGGTACTCGCGTGAGGATTCTCTCGGAAATCGTCCAAAACCATCTCAGCAGTCTCATCGGACGTAACTGGTGCCTCTCTAACGGGACCTGTTCGGGAATGTAACGAAGTTATACGCAAACGTCGCTCCACCCTCCTAAACGTATTTGTGTTTGGTTGTTGTCTGTGTGGAAATCTTTCCTGGTACAGACGCTGTGCTTCCCATGCGTTCTGTCTTGCTTCGCTGTAGATGAGGAGCATGTCAACATACTCATCTGCTGAATACATAGCGAAGAAATGACCAGGACTGCTAGGCTACACCAAGTGTCAGGCCACTACACATTTAACATGCATGCTATTGGTCGAATGTGGCACGAATTGCCTCTTATTTGATCCTCAAAGTTAAAAATGTTAATAACAATATTTATTGTTCGTGGGATTCGAACCCACCTACCAACGCAACATGCGTCAACACCTCTGTGGTTAGTCCACTACACCACTGTGACCGTTGCCTCCAGTTTATGAGAAAGTTTACTTGGTGTAGAACTACGTCCCGCTTCACAAACTCGCACACGTTTTCTATCAGTATGCCATCGCTTCTAGCGATGATTTTATAACCAATCGAAAGCTTATAATTGGCACGCCCATTTTACATAACCGTATGACAGTTTGATGTATTGTGTAAATACCTGTCGCATACATGTTTTTGCAAAACTCGTGCATTGATGACGCAGTAAGTGCTTTGAAGGCGACTTTAGCTTGCTATCTGGTAAAGGAAAATCGACCATCACCCCACTGACGTTCCTTGGGATGCCTACAAGCAGAAACTTCAGGCGCGGCTGACTCACCCGGTATATTTCACTTTCTCTGCCGTAGGCCTAGAGATATTTAGTTCACTACATATCAGATAGTGGTCTGCATCATTAAAAAATCCCCGGAACACCCTCACGTTCCTGGCAGATTTCCTGCGTTCAAAGTCGGTTATGATATAGTCTGTTATGGATCTGGTGCCCCTACCCTCCCATGTGTAGCGGTGAATAGCCTTGTGCTTGAATAATGTATTTGTAACTGCTAATCCCATACTAGCATTGAAGTCCAGCAAACGCTTCCCATTTAATTCCTATTAGCTTCCATATCATCCCCACATTTACCAATCACCCTTGCGTATCCTTCAGTTCGATGTCCAATTCTTGCATTGATATCGCCCATTTGCATTACCACTATACTTGCTGTTGACGCTGACTACGATGTCACTCAGTACTTCATAAAACTTGTCAATTTTATCTTCATCTACACCCTCATATGGTGAATACACAGACAATTCTCGTCTTAATTCCTCCAACCGTTAAATCTACCCACATCATTCGCGTATTTACGTGTCTAACAGAAACTGTGTTGCGAGAAATAGTATTCCTGATGAATACTCCTACCTCACACTCTGCCCTTCCTTTTTCAACACCCGTCAAGTACACTTTATAATCTCCTATATTTTCCTAGTATCTCCCCTTATCCGAATATAATTAACTCCTAACACATCCAGACGCATCATCTTTGCTCGTTCAGCCAGTTCTACTTTCGTTTTTCCATAAGCCCCATTAATATTTTCCATTTCGTTCGCCAAGTTGTTTCCAAGGTGTCCCTTGCCTGTCAAATGGGAGTGGGACTCCGTTACTCCCACAGGTCCGAGGCTTGCTTAAAACGTTCTGAATGTGCTCAATGAAAATTCTGTGAAAAAGGATGCTACCCTTTCTTACATATAGTCCAAGTGATTATCTCTCCACTTACTTACTTACTTACTTACTTACTTACTTACTCACTCACTCACTCACTCACTCACTGTTGTCCTGTGACGTAATGATCATGGCAACATCGTCAACAAATGCAAGCTCGGAAAACATGACTGGTCTCATCATCCAGTATCTCAAAGTAAACAGATCGGTGCGCATTTTAAAATCTTTTATGTCATCCATGATAATCATGAACAAGTAGGGAAATAAAATGTCTACTTGCCCCACACTCGATGCCGTGAGGTACTCTTTAGGCTCCTTTGGAAAAATAGTCCTGATAAAATATCCTGATGAACTACAACTCAACGCTTGATTTGATAGCTGGAGCTACAGCAAAGGGGAATCTACACTAGAACAAGTTCTAGCTGCAATAAAGTCGGCACTTGTTACAGCTATCAGGAGCTGCAGTAAATTGAGTACTTCTTACAAGTATCAGGAGCTGCAATCAAGAGGAACCTGGGAAAAGTTCTAGTTGCGGTAAACTGAGTACTTGTTACAAGTATAAGGAGCTGCAGTAAACTCAGCTCTTGTAACAGGAATGAGGGATTGCAGTCAAGCGGAACCTGGGACAGTTCTCGCTGCAGTAAACCGAGTACTTCTTACATGTATGAGGAGCTGCAGTAAATTCAGCACTTTATAACAGGTATGTGAACCTGCAGTCAAGAGGAACTTAGGATAATTTCTGGTTGTACTAAACTCAGTACTCCTTCCAGGTACCTGGAGCTGCAGTCGAGCGGACGCAAGGACGAGATCCGGCTGCACTATACCTCGCAGCACGACTCCCTTGTGCACGTCGAGACGTTCCCGTTTCGCTTGGCGGATAACGCGTGGCATAAGGTGGCAGTGTCGATCAGCGGCGCACAGGTGGAGCTACTGGTAGACTGCCACACGTTGTACAGACGACTCATCCGGCCGCCGGACCGGAACTTCACTGTACCACAGCTCACACTGTGGGTGGGGCAACGCAACAACAAGCACTCACTCTTCAAGGTAAGAATCGCCTTTTTCTGCTCATCCTGCAAAAGATCTGCATGTTACTAAAGGAGATAAAGGAAATAAAAATCTAATTTGCTCCATAAATAATTACAACGGATGCCGCATAATTTGCATGAATGTTCCCGACCGCATTGTATTCGAAATAAGTGTTCAACGTATTAGGCCATGTTCATTACATATAGTAACTTACTTGCCGAAGAGATGCGAAGACTTCACATCCATTCGTCAACCAATCGTCCATTATCAACTTTTTCACTGCGCATCCATATTTTATCACAATCATCCACACTCTATTTCATGTCAAATAACAAGAATTATAATCAATCGGTCATAAAACTTCATTGAAAAGAAAACTCTTGTTTAGCCAAGAAGCCATACATTATCTCCTCCAAATTAACACTCCCTTTTACCCATCTCACGTTTAGTTCACTCCCCCTGCAACACGTCTAATTCTCCTGGTCAGAGAGAAGACGCTACTCTTTCGGTGGCCAGCCCCATACCTTGAGAGTGGGGAAGGAAAACTTGTTATTAGTAGGAGATTCTAGGTAAAGAACGAAACTGACCAACCAGACACCAGCGGGATCCGGACCCACAACTTTCCGATCCCAATGGTGTCTGATTGACCAGCATTACTTTTATAATTAGCATGTCGTGTTCGATATGTAGTATATGTACTGAAAACGACGGAATACGTCGTTTGAAAGTTTATTTCGAGTTGAAAAGTCAAGGACGTTGATTCTGATCTCGTAATTTTTCGTGATACCGGTCGTAGCATCTATTCTGAATAATATAAAATGGTTAATTCTGTCTGTCATTCACAGCGATAGTGAGAAAACGGGAAGGTTTCAACAGATGAAATTGGTACCAGTTATAGATAGCCATGTCTACTTTACAAGAAAAATACAATGAACCCCCTCATGGCCACGACCTTAGTACCTTTTTAAAGAATTACGTTTCTTTCAGCAAAGTTATTCTCGCTTGCCATGATACATAGGTACACAGCTATATCTATCGGCATGAGGTCGAACAAATACTATATATGGAGAAAACAGACAAGTTCTAAAGACTAGAACTGGTACCAGTTATGGGTTACAAGAACAATGTAATGATGGCCATCATATTTTAACTGTTTAGTGAAAAATACTATCTATAAGTATCAAAGCACATTATTTCCATCAACAAGCACAGCGTTCTGGTGGCCATGGACGTCAAAGTCGTCTAGTCTATATTATGGTCTGACACTGTGGTTAGCCTGTTCGAGTCCTGTTGGTCGAAAAAAAAATTACCATTAGAATGTTGGCCAGCAGGGTAGGAGAGGTGGTAGTATACAAATTTTTAACCAATAGATTGTGTGCCAAAAGCCTGGATTAAATTCCGAAGCTTTTCGTAGTGCTCATATGGAGTGAGGGCATATGACGCTCTTATGTGTTCTTTACGAGGAAAATACAAAGAACCTTTCACGACCACGACTTTTGTACTTTTTAAAGGAAGAACACGTTTCTACCAGCGAAATTACATGGGTTACAAGAGCAGTGCAATGATGACGATCTTACCTGAACTATTTAATGAAAAATACTATCTTTCTGTGAAATGAATTATTGTTTTCCATTCTGGGGTGTGAAAACACAATGTCTCCACGATTAGCACAGTCCGCATGGTGGCGATGATCGATTAGGCATGCGGGCTAAATTATCGGACAGCGTGCTCAGCCGGTTCGAGTACCGTGGATCGAAAAAAAAAATTAGAATGTTGACCGGCAGGGTAGGAGAGGTGGTGGTATACATTTTCTAATCACTAGATTGTATGCCAAAAGCCTGGATTCAATTCGAAACCTTTTCGCAGTAACGGAGTGAGATTTTCTTCTGATGACGCAGAGCACAGTTCTTTGCGAAACGTAAAGAATTTCACCTTATTTCCTTTACACGGCATAAGCCCAAAAGCCTATACAGTACCATGTCTGTAAGCACGGGCCGTGAAAGCATCAATGGCAATACTAAATTAATTTGTACTCACGGTAGCTGAGGCCAATTATTATTATTATTATTATTATTATTATTATTATTATTATTATCCGTCTCTGTAGTGTAGTGGTTAGCGTGATCAGCTGCCACCCCCGGAGGCCTGGGTTTGATTCTAGGCTCTGCCACGAAATTTAAAAAGTGGTACGAGGGCTGGAACGGAGTCCACTCAGCCTCGGGAGGTCAACTGAGTAGATGGGGTTCGATTTCCACCTCAGCCATTCTCGAAGTGGTTTTCCGTGGTTTCCCACTTCTCTTCCAGGCAAATGCCGGGATGGTATCTAACTTAAGGCCACGGCCGATTTCCCTCTCTTCCTTGTCTATCCCTTCCAATCTTCCCATCCCCCAATAATACCCCTGTTCAGCATAGCAGGTTAGGCCGCTTGGGCAAGATACGAGTCCTCCCCCATAGTTGTATCCCCCGACCCAAAGTCTCACGTTCCAGGACACTGCCCTTGAGGTGGTAGAGGTGGGATTCCTCGCCGAGTCCGAGGGATAAACCAAAACTGGAGGGTAAACAGATTAAGAAAGAAAGAAAGATAATTTATTTATTTATTTATTTATTTATTTATTTATTGTGAACATAACAGGTCATGAGTTCCAATTAAAATGTTCATGACAATTGTTACTTAGACGTTGTTTGTCCAACCCTTGTCCCGTTTCCCTACGGGGTCGGGTATGAGGTGAGATGAATTTGTCGTGGCGGTTTTTTATGACCGGATGCCCTTCCTGACGTCAACCTCATCAGAGGAGTTAATGAGAGATGAAATGAATGACGTGATATATGATAGTAGGGAGAGGGTGAAACCCGGTGCCGGCACATAGCCTACTCCTGTCGAATAGCACCAAGGGGTCTGCTCAAGGCTTAACGTCCCCATCCGACGGACGAATCACCATCAACAGTGTCATATGCCCTCACTCCATATGAGCACTGCGGAGAGGTTTGGAATTTAATCCAGGCTTTTGGCACGCAATCTAGTGATTAGAAATTGTATACCACCACCTCCCCTACCCTGCCGGCCAACATTCTGATGGTGAAAATTTTTTCGACCAACGGGACTCGAACCGGCTAACCTCGGTGTTAGACCGTTTTTAGACTTCAGCGCCTTAACGATCATGGCCACCAGGCGGGCTGTTACTTAGACGTTAAAAATACAAATTAAAAAATGATATAGGCCTATAGCTAGAATAATCTTACCAATTAATTCCAGTGACACACAAGTCACATTACTAGAAAAAATCATTAAGGTTAATATAATTAATATTACATTACAGTACTAATTCATTCTAATTAAGATTAGTGTAACACTTAAAACAATTATTTTAACAGGATTTTCACTTGGAATTAATAAATTTAATAGCATGGTTTACAACATTAATACTAGTTTATACTAGTTTTCCTTTTTTTAATGTTTTCATAATCTATTAAATTATATTCAGAAGTACAGTGTTACATGACGAAGTGAATGTCGAGTCTCGTTGCTCTGTTGATTGGGAAGTTCTTATGGATCTCAATCTTAGCCTTTGATAGAAAGAATATACTTCTAGGACGACTTAGTTTATGTGGTGCATAGAATATTATTGACTTCAATGTATTTGAGTCATCAATTATATAATAAATTATTTTTATACAGGAAAGTCAAATCTTTGCAACTTCGTCTGTTGCGCAAGCTATTCACACCATGTTCCTTCAGTATACCTGAATAATTTATGAAGGTTAGGTAATTACCTGTGATATAATAATAATAATAATAATAATAATAATAATAATAATAATAATAATAATAATAATAATAATAATAATAATAATATAATTATTATTATTAATTAAAAAGCTCATATAAATACAAAGCCAGAATTGCATGTAGGTTTCTGTCCATAGGAATCAGAAAAGACGTGATCTGTCGCGATGTTCCATGTCAGGTTCTCTGCAGTCTAGCCCTTAGTATAGGCCCAGTAACTTTTATTTCTGTATTCTACCAAGGAATGTCGGTTTGAGAGTTTGGTGTCTCGGGTAATGTAATTATGAAAAACTAAAATTCTAGTCTCAGCTATCCTGAAAGAGATTCTTCTCTTCCCACTCCCACTCCACCCCAAACCCTCACTTCAACTTCGAGCAAAACTCAGTGTTCTAATGTTTCTCGGTGTTTTGTCAAGAAACCGATGAATAGCCCTAAAGTGTACTAACAACATGTTCAGTACGCCACAGTCACGCAGCTGATCACATTGGCACGGATGCTGAACACAAGACTGTCAGACATGACATTGCCCTGGCTCGTTGTTGCGTGACACCCGCTCGTTTGTCCACTCAGTACACAGTCGCGCTTTATTGGAAATAGGGATTAATTCTTTCTGGTGAAGTTTTTTTTTTCTTTTTTCTTTTTTTTTTGCGTCGCACCGACACAGATATGTCTTATGGCGACGATGGGATAGGAAAGGCCTAGGAATGGGAAGGAAGCGGCCGTGGCCTTAATTAAGGTACAGCCCCAGCATTTGCCTGGTGTGAAAATGGGAAACCACGGAAAACCATCTTCAGGGCTGCCGACAGTGGGATTCGAAGCCTTATGGTGAAGTACGACGGCGTATTCTCTTAATGGGGTAGAAACACATTCGCCCTTTTCAATCATTTTCTATTTGTTTCCGGGTATAAAGACTTTTATGTTCCATGTCGACGATGTTGGCAACCTGTCTGAGTTCTTAAAGCGGCAAAGGAATGAGCAATCAACCAGAGTAGACTAAAATTTTCTTCACAAAGTGAGTTAAGTAATTCCATCATGTTCTATCTGCTTGTTCAAACACCAACGTTAACTCCTCAAGGTAACATAGCCAGTGTTCTAAAAACAAATAACTTCTGATTATTGTCGATGAATTTTCTTGTTTTCCTTTTTCTTCCTTCAGCTGTCATTACTCATTAGGTACCGGTACTATCAAAACTGAGGGAAATCTTTGCCACTTTTAGTACGACTGTTCATGAACATTCTGATCGTGGAAAATCTTTCATGGCTGAGTCCGGCTCCATGGCTTTATGGTTAGCGTGCAGGCCTTTGGTCAGAGGGGTCCCGGGTTCGATTCCCGGTAGGATCGGGAATTTTAACCATCATTGGTTAATTTCGCCGGCTCGAGGGCTGGGCGTATGTGTCCTTCATCATCATTTCATCCTCATCACGACGCGCAGGTCGCCTACGGGAGTCAAATCAAAAACCTGCATCTGGCGAGCGGAACGTATCCTCGGACGCTCCCGGCACTAAAACCCATACGCCATTTCATTTCATTTCATGGCTGAAGCAATATCTGAATTCTTGTGCTGTTGCAGCAAGTTCCCCCAGGCAATACAATTTGACGTTACTGTGCGGAAGGCAATTAATTCGTTTGGCGGTGAAGGGCAAAATAATTTATTCAGAACAACGGGAACAAGTGTCGTCAGATGTTCTGAACTCAATACAGTCGCTTGTGTGTACTTCTACAAATGTGACACCGCACGAACGCATGTTTAATTATACATCTGGCAATGGTCCTCTACCCTACCTAACAATTGACACTTGGACCAGTGCTCTCAAGGCGAAACGTTCACCATTCTAAACATCGTCTTCCCCCTCGCCCCACTGTGGGTGGTATACACGGTATCCCCTACCTCTCGTAAGAGGCGACTGAAAGGGCTCCCCTGGAATCACAACTTCGGAGCATACGCTGGCGACCAGCTGAGTCTGATATCCAGGCTACTCACGTTTATCTTTTCTATCCAGCCTTCCTTGATCAACTCTTGTTCTCTTCTGACTCCGGCGTTATTAGGTTCACGAGACCTAGGGACTCTTTCATTTTCACGTCTTTTGTGGCCTTTTCCTTTATTTTAACGATACCTTCATTCCTCGAAGTATCGGACCTCTTATTTCCCCCCCTTCCGATTAATGTTAATATAGGATGGTTAACCAGTTGTACTTCCTCTTAAAACAATCACCACCACCACAACTACCACCATTATTCTGAGCATGAACCCCTCGCGGACGAAGTAACCCTGTTGGAAGGTACCTGAAATGCCCATGGCAGATTGCCAGATGGACAAGAAATCACCACTACTACCAGACATTTAGTTCCAGTTGGTGAGCTACTTCAATGTTCAATCACGGCAGGAGGGGATAGAAGTTAACTTGGCACGAATGATACGCCCGACTTACAAAGTCATATAAAGTCTAAAACGTCCATCATGACTCGAAGATCTTATATCCCCCGCTCCCTCAAGCTTTCGGCGTAGCGAACGGGCTCATCGTAGACTATTCAACTTGATATTATTAAAAACATTTGAGGTCCGGCTCCATGGTTAGCATGCTGGCCTTTGGTCACTGGGGTCCCGGGTTTGATTCCCGGCCGGGTTGGGGATTTTAATTTCGTGTGGTTAATTTCTCCGGCTCGTGGGGGCTGGGTGTTTCGTCTTAAATGTATAAATGCAATTCATCAAAGTCAATTCGGGGGCTGGCTGTTTGTGTTCGTCTTGCATGTATAAGTTCAATTCATCAAAGACAATTCATAATTAATAACCAGAAACGTACAAAATTGTCAATTCATAATTAAATTCATACAAAATTGTAGCTGGCTAAATCAACAACTGGCACCTTTCAAACGTTTTTTTTAATTATTATTATTGACACGGAAAATATGTCTGTATAACTGGCACAGACCGAAAATTAGTGACAGTTAAATAATTCCATGTGTGAAAATGGTCATGTTCGGTTCTGCCCGACCCTCATGAGATTTGTTCGTTTTTTGCTAAAAATGATTCGTTTTTTCTCGTCAGACGCTAGCAGGACTTGTTCCTGCAAAGAGCGGGAAGGTGGGAAGTCACGAGACGAATACTCGCTCTGTGATTGGTTGATTCGGACATGTTCTCATTTGCTCGGACCCTACCATTATTAGATGCCATCCTCAGAGCCTCGGGTTTGATTCCCAGTGCTGTCAGAAATTTAAGATTGGCTGGAGGGCTGAAAAGAACTGGACTACCTCGGGACGAGCACACGAATTTATATTTACCACTACAGTGGGACATATCTGCTTTAGCTCAGATCCAGATTTTTGTACATTCAATATTAAGAGGATCTATTCAGTTTTGGTCAGATTTCAGCTGATTACTTCTCATCGTCCTCAAATCCCCTTAGGTGAACAATTTTCCTGATTACATTTCTATCCTGCAGATTTGGTGATCCTAATACTTGCTTATACCATTTTGATCTCGTACGTTTGATTTGCAGAAATTTATGTATTTGCTAAGTAAGTCTGGTGTTATTCTTTCCAAATGGCTTAAAAATTGAATTCGCCGCAGTCTCATGGTATCAGTAAGATTAGAAAATTTTAAAATATATTTCCGAGTTGGATTTGGGGTAATGTATTCCATTTTTTTTAAATTCTGGGCCCTAAGATTTTTCTCGTGATTTTACTTTCTTTAATCTCTAATTGTCCCTTTAAATTATAGTTTAAATCTTAGTAATACGTTACAAATTTCTTAACGCTGTAGTACAACTTACAAGATATCAAAATAAATGTATGGTCTGAAAGAATGATATTCCCATGAGTTAAACGTCGATGTCTCACCAAAGTGCGCTATCATGAAACAGTATAAGTTACCTGGAAGAGATTGCTTTCTAGCGAAATACTTTCTTTTTCCAACTGAAAACACATTGAATCACACAAAGTAAGATCAATCGCGTCATTTCCTAGAATCTTATATACATCAGTCATAGCAAACCATCTTCAGGCGTAGGCCTAATTGTTCGTGAGCGTCGCGTTCAAAGGGGAAATATCTGACCTCATGTCTGTCTGTTAGGTCATCAGCCCAGAGGCTGGTTGGATCCTCAAATAGCACCACCAAAGGTTATGCGGTTATAAGGAAACCCCAAAAACCAATGGCAGCACCAAAATGAGGCGTACTAGGCAAGATGAGGAGTGAGGTAGTTTGCCATTGCTTTCCTCACTGGGTCAGAAAGTACTATTGCAGCACGACTGACCCTATGAGCAGCACGTTTCATAACACTCAGATGCACTAGTCATGCTCTGAATGTCATTACTCAGCACTACCCATACCCCAGCAACTTCCATATTGTCACAGCCATGGATGTTGACTGGGACTTCGATGGAAGCTACACTTTACTCTGGCCTCTGCCAAGAGATGGATGCAAAAGTACTGTATCCATCAAGAAATGACAGCAGGCAGCTCTGACCTCATAAGAAGGTGAAATGCAACGAGAATACTTCCTACCGTAACGAAGATACTTTTGGCCAAATGCATAAAAAGGAAGTTTTTCATACTTGTTTTCAGCCTTTTCTCTTGCCTCTGAAATCAAATAATTGTCGTAAAATATGTTCTACATGGTAGTATTTCTTCTCCTTTTCATTTAGTACATATCAGATCCCTCCCTCGCCGTTTATGAATTGATAATAAATCATGTTATTTGTTTTACGTCCCACTAACTACTTACACGGTTTTCAGAGATGCCGATGTGGTGATATTTAGTCCCGCAGGAGTTCTTTTACGTGCCAGTAAATCTACCGACACGAGGCTGACGTATTTGAGCACCATCAAATACCACCGGACTGAACCAGGATCGAACCTGCCAGGTTGGAGCCAGAAGACCAGCGCTTGAGCCACTCAGCGCAGCTTGATGACTTGATTAGTGAATTCTCTCACTCCTGGCTTCAAAACAAGAAAACACAGAAAAGGCGCATTATGCCAAAGATTAAGTCGGTTGGCCAGTTCCTCTCCTAAATGTCACAGTAGGTAGTTTCCTAACAACTCGCAACGATAAGGAAAACCAGATCGTATTGACATTTAAATTGTTGTCAAATCTGGAAATAGAATCAGTCGTCTCCCGAGCAAATAGCATGTCGCTCTATTCAGCAGATTAGGCAGAAGAAATACGTAACTAATGTAGGCTAGGTAGGCCTGCCTATACCAACACATTGTTACATGTATAAATAGAGAAAATTGACGACTTAGTTTGTACTGTACCGTACATGGAGGTTAATCTCAACAACCGATCAACTTGATTTCGATAACTAGTTAAGCGATAAAAATCTTATTAGTAGGCATGATGTGAGCATACTTATACTTTACAGTACATCATGATTAGTAGGGTGCTTATGCCAAAGGTAGTCCAAGCGCTGATTGGCTGTTGAGCGTATGACGTCATAGCACGGGAGATTTGAAATCTGAGTGCGCGCGAGGTGGGTGAGACTTAACTGGAGGGCGATTTGAAAAACAGGGTGGCTGGCTACGAGTGCAAGCTTAACTTTACAGGCTTGGATTCGACTCCAGGCTTAAGTTTACAGGGGTGCCAGCGTTACATACACAAGTTCGATGCCCAGGAGTATAAGCTTAACCTTACAGGCTTAGATTCGATCCCAGACTTAACCTCACATGGCTGCTAACCTTACTGACTAGACGCTTATTATTATTATTATTATTATTATTATTATTATTATTATTATTATTTCTTTCATGCTTGATGTAATGTATCCTACCAAGGTATAGAGTAACTAAACGTGTTTTTTTTTTTTTTTGCTTTACGTCACACCGACACAGATAGGTCTTATTGCGATGATGGGATAGGAAAGGCCTAGGAATGGGAAGGAAGCGGCCGTGGCCTTTTATTAAGGTATAGCCGCAGCATTTGCCTGGTGTGAAAATGGGAAACCACAGGAAACCATTTTCAGGGCTGCCAACAGTGGGGTTCGAACCCACTATCTCCCGGATGCAAGCTCACAGCCGCGCGCTCCTAACCGCACGGCCAACTCGCCGGTCGCATTTTTGTTAACTACAGTATTTGTTTCATGTTCTCTCATTAACGAACAGTTCTTTTAATGATGTAGATGCTGATTCCCATAGGGAATCAGAAATAATTGTTCCGAATGAGTAAATTTATAATACCAATATAAATGGTCCGTTATTGGACATTATAAATTTTCCAGGAATGAGTTAGCTGGAAAATTTATAGTGTCCAATAACGGACCATTTATATCAGTTCTTTTAAGTTGTTGTTGTTGTTGATGATTTATTAAGAGTTTTGTAACATTGAGGGCATCAGCATCATTTCCAACCAATGCAACAAGAGTATTTCCTAATGCATAAAATGGAAGTTTTTCATACTCGTAAGTAAGTAGGTAGAATTTGCCTCATAACCTAATACTGGCTACGTATGCTAGCTTAACCTAACAGGATGGGTTCGACTCCAGCCTTAACCTTACAGGGTCGCGAACCTTACAGACCCAAGGTCGATGCCCACGCTATATGCATAAGAGTGCAAGCTTAACCTTACAGCCTTGGATTTGACCCCAGGCTTAACCTAACTGTCTTACTAGGCAAGATGGCTGTCACAAGTTTTATAGGACTAAAGGTGACAATTCAGCAACTTCTTCTCAACCGGCTGTCCTTCCCTCCACCAGCTTGTAGGCTTCTGATTCAAGGGCTACTATACAAGATACAGTAGCTCCTATACATTACCTTTACGGAAGACTACTCTAAGGTCTTACAGCTGCCGCTTCTCCTAAGTGCAACAGGGTCTCTTTTGGGACTTGTTTTGGGCATTTTGGGATTCATTTGAGCATTATAAGACTTTTGAGTGCTATAGAGCTTGTTTTAGGCATTATAGGACATTGGTGTGCATTGTAGGACATCTTTTGAGCGCTATGAGGCTTCTCTTGGGCATTATAGGACTTTTATGAGTGCTACAGAGCTTTCTTGAGCACTCATGGGTAAAGAGGAAGTAGATGGTGAAGTCGCTGATTTTTTTATATTTGCTCATAACATCATGCTGGGAGTGGCGGTAATTATAGGACTTTATTTAGGAGCTATAAAGCTTCTTTGGGGTGCTATTGAGGCTTTTTTCTGATGCTATGGTGGTGCTTTGGGTTCAGTGTAAATACCGGTACTTAACTTCCCAATCTGACTGTGATTCGAACCCTGGTGAAGGTGGAGGTACAAGTTGGGATGGAGGTGGAGGCTGAGGTAGAGGAGGTCATATGCTATTAGGTCTATGGGGAAGCAGCGGATGAGGTTATACTCGTTTAGGTCTATGATGATGATGAGGAAGAGGAGGATAGACTCTTGGAGGTTTTACACCAGGCAAATGCTGAGGTTGTATCGATTACGGGTGTTACCTGTAAGAAGAAAAGGTTATGTTTGAAAAATCAATAGAGTACATAGGCCTAACTGAATATATTACAGTACAGGTGTTAAACAATATAATAATAATAATAATAATTTATGTGTAATAATAACATGATACTCTACTTATCAACTTAATATCAAATGTAAGAAACTAAGTTAACTCTACTTATCGGAGCACAATCGACCCTTAATTTCTAATTAATAGGTAAATTGAAGAGTAAATGGTAGATAAAGATTAGAGTGAACTATTGATAAATTCTAAGCTAGAGATATCTACTTTTAGAGTGAGATATAAAATGTCGAACTGTACGAGTACAGTAGTTTTACTTCTGTATCAAATTTTGTATAAAAACAACCTATAAACTAAGAATAGATGTAAAATTGATTGTTTTCAAAGCACTACTACTTTATATTTTTGAAAATATATGGATAAAGGATACAAACATTATCTGAAGATGTAGAGCAGGTAAAACGAAACATTTAAAGCCACAGAAAAGTTTTCTAAGGGAAACAACATTTTTTTAAGTTTCCAGCCCCAGCGTAAACTATTTTTTATTCTAAAAGTAATTAAAAGTATACTCCGAGACTGTATTTCAATGATAGAGGTTATTCTTATACCAAAATTTTGAATAGTAATGTTGTTAAGTAGTTCTGCTATAAAAAATACGCAGACTATATTTAGGCCTTTACCAACTTAAACCAATTATCGGATAAATTGGATTGGAAACATACGACTTGAATCTCTTGACATAAGTTATAAGCATGTTGCTCATGTGGATAACGAAATATGCAGTGTCAGTTCTGCCATAAAGAACACCTGTTACATTTTGGTTTATAATAATAATAAGTAGAAGAAGAAGACCGGCACTCTACATGCACTCACCAGCATTGCATTGGTCATGGAATGTATATTTCTCGGTGCCATTATAATGGACGTGATGATTTGATAATGCATTCATCCGCATTTATATGGTCAATGTTCTGTCAAATTTATTGCAGTGTATCTTTATCAAGACCAAGATTTGCATTGTAGTGGAGGTATCATCGAGCATTTTTCTTCGTATATTATTATTATTATTATTATTATTATTATTATTATTATTATTATTATTCAACATCAAGAAATCCACTAGTGTCTGTTCTGATATCCAGGGACTAGTGGTCTGCATCTGTTCATCTAGTTGATGCGGCAGTGAAATATGGCTTGATCTCAACAATCAAGTCTGTAATTACCATGATCTTTATTAAAGATCACCACATCCAACTTCAGCTTGAAGTAATCATGATGGAACAACAGGAAAGAAATCTGCTACCCCAGGCCCCAGGCAATGCACTGGACTTTTCTGGTCATCAGATTCTGGGGGACCAGGAACATCATGAGGAGAAGAGTCGAAGCTTCTCAAAATCTCTTCGCAAACACTACATTGGCACTCTCAATGCAAACATTCTCTTCAAACTTGGAAAACTAAAACAACTCACAGACATACTAGAAAAATTTCACATCAAAATTCTTGCCATTCAAGAGATGTGCTTCATAGATGAGAACTATTTTGACACAGAAAATCACAGGATTTACAAAGGTAAACCTGCTGTCAGAAGAGGCACATCATTATTGTTTGGAACAGGATTTTCAGTACACAAATCAGCCTGGATAAAATCAATAGACTTCAGTTCCATATCAGAATGTATCTCCATACTCTCCTTCAAAGCAGGTAATAAAGCATACACAATTATCAGTGCACATGCACCTACAAATGACCATAACAGAAAGAAGCCACAAGAAATTGAAGACTTCTGGGAAGACATGGAAGAAGTAACCATCAACGTGCCAGAAAAACATGTGAAAATTTTAATGGGAGACTTCTATGGGCAATTAGGTAAGGAGAGAAAATACAGACAAATAACAGGCCTGTACTCGGCACATACTCACACAAACAAAAATGGGGAACATCTCATAAAATACTGTCAAAATTTTAACCTCGAAATTATGTCAATGCAATTTCAAAAGCCAAGACAAAAACTTACAACATGGAAAGCACTAAACACATTGTGGAGAGAATTCCAGATTGATCATGTAGCCATTTCCAAGAAAAATAATGCAGGAAATTTTAAATGTCAGAACGCATAAATGATTCTTCAAGTCTATCATTATTTACTACAAGTTAAGATTAGGCCAATCCCAAGACAGAAAAAGACAGCGCAAAACAAAATAATCAAACCTGATCCAGAATACTTGAAGATAAACAGGGATAAAATCATTGAAGAAATTCATAGGCATTCAACAAACACCTGGACAGATCTTGCAAAGACAGTTCAGAAGGCAGTGCGGTGGGGACGACCTCCTAGAAAATGAAAACATAGATGGTGGAACGTAATTTGTGATCAAGCTATTGAGAGAAGAAAACAAGCATGGGAGAAGTTGAGCAGTAACAGAACATCAGAAACATGGAAGGAATTTCACTTAGTTCAGAAACAATCATTGAAGGAAATCAGAAGAGAAAAACGAGCATACAACAATAACAGGCTAAAAGAAATTGAGGAAGACTTCAAGAGAAATAACACAAGAAATTTTAACAGAAATTTCAAAGAAAATATTAAGGGCTTTCAACCTCCTAGCCTCTGCTTCCGAAGAACAGATGGATCCCTGGAAACAAAGATGAAATAAAACTGTAAAATTCTCAAACATTACTTTGATAAACTTCTTAATTGCAAGAAACCCACAGAAAAACTAACATTCCAAAAAACTACATCCAACCCAGATTCTAATCCATCCATAATAAAAGAGATAGAGGAATCATAAAACAAATGAAAAATAACAGAGCAGCAGAAGCGGATGGTATTATCGCCAAGATCTGGAAGCTCCAAGATGAAAACATCACCAAAAAAATCCATAAGATTATCACAGAAATTTGGGTCACAGAGGAATGGAAATGTGCATTAATCCATCAATTACATAAAAAAGGTGATAAGTCAGATCCAAATAATTATAGAGATATTTCGCTAGTACCAGTTACGTACAAAATTTTCTCTAATGTGCTATTAAACAGGCTAGAACCGAAAGCAGATCCACAAATAGGGGAATACCAGGCAGGATTCAGAAAAGGGAGATCATGCATCAAACAGATCTGGAACTTGAGAACACTTTTGACAGTCAGACAAACAAGAAACACTGTAGTTAACTTTATGGACTTTAAAAAAACGTACGGCTCCATAGATAGACAGACGCTTTTTGACATACTGGAAGAATATGGCATTGACAGGAAAACCAGAGCACTTATACAACAGGCACTTACAGACACCACCTCCAAGATCAAGTTCTTGTGAGAAATTTTGGAACCCTTCCAGATACACACAGGTGTCCGACAAGGAGACGGGCTCTCACCAATCTTGTTCAACATGGTGTTAAACAAAATTATCAAGCAGTGGGAGGAACAAGTTACAGTTGGGAAGAATGTGTGAAACAAAAAACAATCATAAAATGTCTGGCATTTGCAGATGACATAGCCATACTCAGCAATAATACACAGGAGGCAAAGGAAGCACTGGAACGCTTGCATGAAATAGCTGCCAAAACAGGTCTACAGATATCTTATGAGAAGACCCAATACATGGAATGACAGAACACGAATGTGCACACCATGCATACTGTATATGGAGTCAAAAAATTGAATTATTTAGGGGAATAGATACAAATAGGGGGATCAAACAAGGCATCTAACATAGAATGAATGGAAGAACTCCAGAAAGCATACAAACTCACATGGTCACATTATAATAAGAAAAGCATATCAAGACAGGCTAAACTTAGACACTACAAAACAGTCGTATTACCAGAAGCATTGTATACGTCAGAAATGACCATAATTGGAGCATCAGGCATCATAGGGACAGAAAAAATAGAATGTAAAATTCCCAGGAAAATATTTGGACCAATACACAGAGATGGCAAATGGATGAAACGACCTACCGAAGAGCTGTACCAGCACACTGACAGACTCGCAGACATGATCAGGAAATGCAGACTAACTTTCTATGGGCACATACAGAGAATAGGCAACAACAGACTTACAAAGAAAATCTTTGATGTAGTAAACAATTCAAGCAAGAAAACAAATCGGTATCATGAAATAGAAGAAGACTTAAGGCAGGTGGGGATTAACAGGCAAATGATAGGAGACAGAAAAGAATTCAGAAAACAAAATTAGGAAAACAAAATTTATAGTAAATGAAATGAAATGTCGTGTGGCTTTTAGTGCCGGGATATCCCAGGACGGGTTCGGCTCGCCAGGTGCAGGTCTTTCTATGTGACTCCCGTAGGCGACCTGCGCGTCGTGATGAGGATGAAATGATGATGAAGACGACACATACACCCAGCCCCCGTGCCATTGGAATTAACCAATTAAGGTTAAAATCCTAGACCCGGCCGGGAATCGAACATGGGACCCTCTGAACCGAAGGCCAGTACGCTGACCGTTCAGCCAACGAGTAGGACATAGTAAATGAGAAGAAGAAAACAGGAACATTGTGGACAGAACAAAGGAAATAGGAGGATAGTTATTCCTACTTTTATGTAGGTGACATTCCCACAAAGTTTCGTGAAAATCCATACATTAGGTAAAAATATCTTTTTATTTATGGAGTGTCGCCTTAATAATTTTAAAAATAACAACAAAAAAAGCCTACTTTTATGATACCACACATAAAAAGAAAGAAATCCTATAGAATTCAGATAATATTACAAATAACCTAAATAGAACAACTCTCAAGACTTCAAACCTGGAACATCACTACTAATATGTTTTGTAGTCTACAAGGTCAAAAAAAAAAATGAAAATACAGTAATTAAAAATGTACACTAAATCTTGCAATCTCTTTCTAAAATTATCATCCAAATTCATCAGCTGCGTAGCACTTCATAAAACTTATCCACACCGTACCATTAAGTTTAGATATCCAATGCAGTGAAACTCAGATAACCTATACATTGTTAAAAAGTTCATTACTGCATTCGAAAGTTACTTTCTAATGTTCTTTAACAAATTAAACTATGAACTGACAAGAACTACATACATTTATATAATTACAAAATAATATTTCAACTATTTTTTTCTTAATGCTTCGCTCCATTTTGAAAGTCTAAGGTGTAAGATAAAAGACTTTGTCCAGTGGAGCATTATCCAGAAACGTGCCCATAATGCTGGCAGAATTTTCTCGCTGGATAGCAATTCCTATCCGCTGCCTCAGGAATTCTGTTGAAGAGAAGTCTCCAGTAATTGCTGATAGTTAATTGTCAATATCTGAAATCAGACTTTTAGACTCTTGACACCACATCTCCATCGTTTCGACTGCCATGTAATGATATCAAACAAAACATTGCACAAAAGTTCAACAAAATGTGTGTAACAGATATTCCTCTCTTTGCACTTGTTTCGGGAACTGAATTCCAAGATCTGTATCAAGAATTTGTTAAAGTTGGTGCACATTGTGGACAAACAAATATTGCTGATACTCTCCCTTCAAACCATCCAGCCACACAATAATTCATGAAACATTGAAGTGCATGCTGCCAAGATATGAGCTAAAATGTTGCCTTAAATTGTTCAATATGCAGAGAATGGTGCTTGTTTATGTATAGCAGATATGTGGATGGATCCATACAAGGAAATACATTACCTTTCTATTACCATTCACTTTATTGATAAAGACTGGAAGCTTAAAAATTGTGGCCTTGTTACTACTAAATTTATTGAAAAGGCAAAAACAGGTGTACACATATGGGAGCGGATAGAAGAGAAGCAGTCGGAGCTGAGAATATATTCTTAACACATGAAGAAAATCTTTGTGACCAACAAAGGAGCAACTATTGATAAAGCTCTTTGGCTCTACTACCATTATTTGTGCATTGCACTCTGTCTAAACACAGCGCTTAGGTAAGTTTTCCAAGACAAATTCATGACAGAAGAATTGACAGCATATCAGATGACCAGTCGTATTTCTTTCCTTTTTTTTTTCCCCACAATAACATGATAAGACGGATGAGAAATTATCTTTGAATGTACAATTGATATTTATGTATTTATTAGAGGGTCACCTTTCAGATGACAATCCCATTGCATGGTGGAGAAATAATGACACAGAATATCCAAGATGTACCCCGCTAGTGAAGAAAATATTGTCTATTCCAGCCTCCAGTGAAAGAAATTTCAGTTCAGCAGCCTAATTAGTGACAAAACGAGCTTGCTTAACCAGACAGCCCGCATGGCTAAACTTAACCATCCAGAACACGTGGTATCAGAAGAGGGACAGCCATAAAATAACAAGATACAGCTAGGATGGAAAGCTCAAGACTATGATCGACTTCATCATCACTGATAGAAAAGCGGGTTAGTATGTTACAGATGTTAAAGTCATACCCAGCGAGTGCCTAGATAGCGACCATCGGCTATTAATTGCTGACCTAAAAGATGTTCATGTGCCCAAAATTAAACAAAAGAAAATGCCAAAGATTAAGACATGGCTGTTGAAGACCATGGAGAAGAAAGGAATGAAGCAAGGATAACAGCTAAATTACCCAAAACTGAGAAAGGGGGTGTAGAAGAAGAATGGTTCTTATTCAAAGAAACCCTTGTAAAAGAAGCCATGGAAATTTGTGGAAAAACAAGTACCACACCAAAAGAGAAGGAAACACCTTGGTGGAATGACCGTGAAGATGGCAGTAAAAGACAGAAATATATTGAAAAGAAAATTAGACCTTGAAAAACAGAAAACAGATGATTGACGAAATGAATTAGAAATTGAACATCTAGCACAGGAATACCGGAAAAAGAAACTGGCTGTAAAAAGACTGATCCGGGAAGAAAAGGAAAAGTGCTGGGATGACTTTACTACAAGAATAGAGGAAGACTGTCAAGGAAGTAGGAAACTACTATAAAAAATAGTAAACAGTAAAAGAAATTAATATCCTTGCACTGGAAACAGATGATGGTAGCTTAATACAAACAGAGGAAGGGATCAGGGATGAAATGAAGAAATACTTCAACATGCTGTTAAATGGAGATAGGGGCAACACCACCACTAATGATTGTAGTGTATATGAAACCAAAAACAACAAATACCCATTAACATGGCTTGAGATAGAAACAGTACTAAAGAGCATGCACAATGGAAAGTCCCCAGGCTTTGATGATCTCAGCACAGACATGATAAAGGCAGCTGGAATACCAGGCTTGAATTGGCTATATAGAGTGTTATCAGTGATTTGGGAACGTAAGAAAATTCCAGAAGATTGGAATAAAGTAGTCATCATCTTACTGTTCAAAAAGGGCATCCAACAGAAATGTGGAAATTACAGAGGCATCACGCTGTTGTCACACTCACCAAAGCTGCTGGAAAAGACCATCATAGAAACGAGACTTAAGAAGATAGTGGAACCTTTGCTTGAGGAAGAACAATGCGGGTTCAGGAAAGGTCGAAGTACTGTGGATCTTATCTTTGCAGTAAAGATGTCGACAGAAAAGTACTGGGAATACGGAAGAAATCTTGTGATTGCATTTGTGGACATTCAAAAAGCATATGATAGTGTTCCTCGAAAGAAGATATGGGAATGTTTGTAAGACCTAAAGGTGCCAATGTACTTAATTGACAAAGTCAACATGCTATACCAGAAGTGCTACAGCTGTGTCCAGATAGGCAATGGACAATCAAAATGGTTTGAAACAAATCAAATCAAATCAAAATCTCTTTATTTGCAAATGAGGTGTCTACCTCGGTGGCAAATGGTACACTAAAATACATTATTGTCAAGCACTAAATATTAAATTAACAAGAGAAGAAAATTTTTCCTATAATACAATATTATACAATTTACGCTAACAATGTTTTCTATTAAACACACAGCTCATCCTTAATAAATTTATATTGTTTACAAAATTCTAATTATAATATCTCCTGTACTACTTACAAATATAGTCAACTGATATACAGTATGTGGAATTGCTTCAAATGATACTATAAAACTGGTATAACATTAATATTTACATTGCATTTATTTATTTACTATTTTTTTTTTACCCGTTCTGGATCCTAAGTAGCATAACGACCTGCTGCGTCTTAACCAGAGCCCCTTTTGCCACCACTTTTCAGAGTTCCTGAAGGGCCTTCACAGCTACCGTAGCGGTCCCAGGGCCCTCGAAGTCCCCACTGTACTTCACCCCTACAAGCAGTCCCCTACTTTGGCTGTCCAAACTCCTTAGACCAGGGGATGGAATTAATTTATTCACACACATTTTTTTTTTATTTACAATAACCTGCACCGGTCGAATGCCCTCTAACACTTCATTTATTTTCTCTGTTGCTGTTTATTCTCTTCTTGAATATCTGTACAGATTTTGGAAAAGGATCAAACACTACCCCTGGTAAACTGTTCCACTCCTTCACACCCTTCCCAATGAATGAAAATTTACCCCAATCGCTTCTGCTAAAATTCCTTCTAATTTTATATTTGTGGTCAGTCCTGCCGATATAATTATTTTCCAACTGAAGCCTCTCACGGATATCTCCCCATGCTTCTTCTCCTGTATAGGCTCTATATAATCCTGTAAGTCTAGTTTTCTCCCTTCTCTTACTTAAAGTTTCCCACCCAAGTTCCTCTAACATTTCTGATACACTACTCTTTCTCCTGAAATCCCCTGTTACAAATCTTGCTGCTTTCCTCTGCACACTATCTATTTCTTTTATTAGGTATTCTTGGTGAGGATCCCAAACACTGTTTGCATATTCCAATAATGGACGAACCATACTCAAGTAACTTTTTTCTTTTAATTCTTTGTTGCATCCTTTAAGTAGCCTCATTATGACATGTAATGATCTGTATGCTTTCCCAACAATGTCATCAATATGACCCTTCCAGTGCAAATTACTTTCAAATCTCACACCTAAGTATTTGCACTTGCCATCTTTTGGGATAACTACCTCATCCAAAGTATATTCAAATTCAGTTTTAAAGCTCCTGTTTGTAAAAGTTGTAACAGTTGATTTGCCTCCATTAACCTTCATATTATTTTCTTCAACCCATTGTTGGATACTTTCAAGGTCCCTTTGTAATTCTGAACAATCCTCAATGTTGTTTATTTCTCTATAAACAATTATGTCATCTGCATACAATCTTATTTTTGATGTTATATTGTTCCCTAAATCATTTGCGTATATTAAGAAAAGTAACGGACCGATTATACTACCCTGTGCAATTCCCTTCCAAACTTTCTCTTCCTGCGATACATTATTTCCTACTTTGACTTTCTGAACCCTTGAATTTAGAAATGCTTTTATCCAACGTGTAACCCTTACGTCCAATCCTATTCCCTCCAATTTCTTTAATAATATTCCATGTTCCACTCTATCAAAGGCTTTGGAAAGATCTATGGCTATGCAATCTAACTGACCTCCTGAATCCAACTGATCTGATATGTCCTGCTGAAATCCCACCAGTTGTGCCTCACAAGAAAATTTCTTTCTAAATCCATACTGGCTCCTCATGAACCAATTTTTATCATCACATATCCCTCTGATGTACTTCGATATTAAACTCTCCAGAATTTTACAAACTATACTGGTCAGGCTGATTGGTCTGTAGTTCTCTGGTTTTCTTTTATCACCCTTTCCTTTATAAATTGGTATTATTATAGATTCCTTCCATTCCTTTGGTATTACACTATTATTTATGACATAGTCAAAGAGAAATTTTAAATAAGGCACTATGTACCACCCCATTGTCTTTAATACCTCCCCAGTAATTTGATCACTTCCTGCAGCTTTTCCTTGCTGAAGCAGTTGGATTTCTCTGAAAATATCTTCGTTTGTGAATGAGAAGCTTCTTGTTTCCCTCTGTCTCTCTCCCTCTCTATCTTCTGTTTCGGTTTCCAACTCTTGACAATCATCTACTGAATCTCTAAATTCCCTACTAAATAGGTTTGCTTTCTCAGTATCTGTTAAATAGTGTTCACCCCCTTCTCCCACCATTGTAGGAATTTGGACTCCTTTTCCTTTTTGATTCCTGATATATGAATACAGCTTTTTCCATTTCCCTTTGTGGTCATTACCCTCTTGAAGTATGCCATTCATATAATTCTCTTTTGCTTCCTTTTTCACTCTATTCAGTTCCCTCATTAGCTGTTTTCTAGTTTCTCTATTCTCCCCACCCTCTTTGATTTTCCTGTTTACTATTCTACATTTTCTTTTTAATTTTCTTATTTCCCTTGTATAATAAACAGGGTCTGAGGTCATTTTACCCTTCTTAACAGGTACAAATCTCTTCTCTCCTTCCCAAATAATTCCTTTAAATTTAGCCCAAAGTGTATCCACGTTACTCCCTTCACTTATCCAACAACTGAATTGTGATTTAAGGTAAGTCCCAAATTCATCAACTTTAGTATTTCTGTACAATTTCTTGTCTTGTGTAACCCTCTTATTAAGCCTTTTTGGTACGAGTCCTACATCCATTATTACAGCCTTATGGTCTCCTATTCCTTCAATTACCTCAGTTTTATCAACAATTTCCCATGGTTTAACCAAGAATACATCTAGTAAGTTATTGAGACGAGTTGGTTCTTGTACTACTTGTGTAAATCCTCCCTCCCAAATTAACTTATTTGCCAGTTTCTGTTCATGGGCTTCACTTGCAGCTCCTTTCCATTCAACTTCAGGCAAATTTAGATCTCCCCCAATTATTACCATATCATTATTATTGTTTTTATGAGTATAATCTATTATTTTTTCAAAGATTTCCATGTCTCTTTCCTCTCTTCCAGGCCTGTATGTTCCTATAATTCCCACCTCCTTCATATTATCACAAACTAATTTTATCCCTAATATTTCATCCCTTTCATCGGTAAACCATTCATGTGAACAGTAATTTTCCTTCACCAGAATAAACACCCCCCCTCCCTTTTTATCTCCTCGGTCTCTACGATAGACTGTGTACCCTTCTGGAAATACTTCTCTATTACCCACCCCTTCTTTCAACCACGATTCCACTCCTATCACCACATCAGTCTCATAAGATTCCATCAATGTACCGAATTTTAATTGTTTATTTACTACACTTTGACAGTTTACCAAGAGCAATCTCAGACCCCCTTCCTCCCTAAAACTTGACTGTTGCAATTGGGTAACTTGAAATTCCTTACTATCCTGAGTTTCTTTTTCTAGTTGACTGAGCCAGCTTGAAGTACAGCTGGCTCTTTCTACTAGTTTTCCTGGTCAGTATTATAACTCAAGGGAGTTGCCTGTTTTACAGTACCGTACATATCTTAAGATTAATAAAATCTAGAACAATATTTGCTATCTTTCGTTTACCTGAATTGTTTAGATGGAGGCCATGTTTTGTATAACAGTATCTCTCAAAACTGCTGCATTCAATAACCTGAGTATTCCGAAAATGTTTACAAATTTTAACAATATCTGTATTGACCTTGTCCACTTCAATGTTTACACACGAGTCTCTACTCAAATCATGCCTGTGGGGCACGTTCACTACAAAAACGTTAGTGTGGGTCAGCTTCCCTAGTGTATGTTTAAGTTGTGATCTTACATTCTTGGCGTCGTCGCGAGCTACGTCGTTCGTCCCACCGATGATAAGCACTGCATCGCCGCTCCCGAAGTTCCTAGTTGCTGCTTCTACGTTTTCCACAACACTGCTGATAGAAGCTCCTGGATATATTTCTCCGGTTGCTGCTATATTCTCGTCGTTAATAACTCCCGCAATTCCCCTTCCTTGGCTATCACCAAACACAGCTACCTTCGCTGATTTAGGCCTAACTGGGTCTTGAATCTGAATTCTAGGCCTAAATTTTAAACTCGACACGGCAACGGATCGCGATGATTTGGTTTCACGCGCGCGATCACTTTCTTCCATGATTAGATTATTTAGGGCAGAAAACCTATTTCTAATGTTTATTTCCGGAAATTCAGTTGTAGATTTCTTCTTAGCCGGCCATCCACGAACTACTTGACACCACGTGCTCGAGTTTGTTACTTGTACCGGTATATCACTCGAAGAATGGTCAGTCCCAAATTCTAGCGATCGCAGTCTTTCTTTTAATTCTTGATTTTCAACTTTAAGAGTCTCATTGTCCTTTTTTAGAATGTTTATAATTTCTAATGCACTTTTATATTCCTCATCGGCTGTTTTCGGTGCTTCGTCAACGCCGTCCCCAACAACAACATTCCGAACACACTGCTCACAAATCCAGTCAACATTTTCATTAGTTTTTACGTCTCTAGGGCAATTTCCGCACTTATAATGCCACCATTGATCACATGAATCACACAACATTCCATTTTTCACTAATTTTCGACATTTTCCGCACTTTTCGTCACATTTTACGGTTAATTTACTCGGAGAATAAAACACTACGTCGTCATTACCGGGCGCCATTTTGAAAGAAAAAAAAAGAGAGAGGTATCCAACAAGGATGTGCTCTGTCACCACTCCTGTTCATAATAGTAATGGACAAGGTCATCAAATCTATCAAGAAAATGGACAGTGAACCAAACGCCCTGGTACTTGCTGATGATGTGCTTTTATGGGGAGAGACAGAAACTGAAGTTCAGAAGAAACTTAATGAATGGAACAACACATTCAGAAATTTTGGACTGAAGATGAGCAAAACAAAGACAGTGGAAATGACCATCAACAGGGAAGGAACAAGCTCAGATATATTTCTGGAAGGAGCAAAAATCGAATCAGCTTCCCACTTCAAGTACCTCGGAAGCACAATCTGGAAAGACAACACTGTTAGGCAGGAAATACTCAGCAGGACACAGAAAGCATCGAACTTCTACAGTCAAGTCAGAAATCTTCTGGGACTGCAAAATACCACAGAAAGCGAAAGCAATCATGTACCACACTTACTTTGTACCAATCCTCATGTACAGTTTAGAGACATGTACCCTACTAAATAAAGACTTCAGTAGAATCCAAGCAACTGAAATGAGATTCATTAGAACCATGAACCAACTACCAGAAAGGACAAGATCAGAAATGAAGTGAATAGGAAAGTAGCTGGTATTGAGGTTCCTATTACCAGTGTCATAAAGAAATGCAGACTTCAGTGGTATGGGCACATAATTACAATGAACAGGGAAAGACCTGGCAGAAAATATTTTGACCTTAATCTCATAGGAAGAAGACCACAGGGAAGACCAAGAAAACGTTGGATAGAGACCGTAAGATCAGATGTGGAGGAGAGAGGATACAAATGGGAGGATGTACGGGATCAGAAGATGTATGAAGACAGAAGGAGATGGCGAGCGCTTGTACACCATACCCAGTAAACTGGAGTTGGGAAGTGATGATGATAAAGATGATTCATTCTGTATTAAAAGAAAACAATAATGTATCTACTAACATGACAAGTTTATCCCAGAGTGCTTATAGTTAGATTTATAATTATTTCAAAGTGTAAAGATCATTACTAGAGCCCGGATTTCCATGCAAATGCATGTTTTTAAATAAGCTAGCTACACTTCTCAAACGTTGCAAATATTCATTTTATGGCTTAACAATTCCAAATAACCGTTCTTTTTCAATGCATGTTTGCATGTTTTGGCCTTTTTAGTAAAAAATTCATGCATAATGCATATTTGGATGATTTTAGACTTAACAGAAAATATTTGAACTTTAATATTGCATTTATTCTAACTTTGACGCATATAACTGTTAACTTGAATGACAGTGCCTTCTCTGAATGTCAGTTTGCAGAATTTGGGACAATATTTCCATGTTATAGACTACAGTATGTCTATTACTGAGAGACGGAGAGAATGTATACTTGGCATCCTATGTGACAACCAAAGTCAGTAGCCTACATATGGTACAGGTCCTATAATCCAATTAACCAAACACTTTCTTATCTGTTGCTTGAGTAAACAATGACGTAAGTCAGAAGGCCCCACGTCGATCTCTAATTCTTAGGAATAGAGTTTTACAGTTGTACATTGCTATAAATTGAACCGTAAATTGTGCATTAATCACTGATGGCTCATTTTTCGTCTATATTAGACGAACAAAAGAAATCTTGTATCACACTTCTGTGACGTCACGTTAGAGAGATAGCAGCTTACAAACTCTGGTTTTGCATTGAACCCTCTACCGTTCTTATCCTGGAATTTCCTACCCGGAACTCTCACTCATCACACGTATTTGTTATCGCAAGAGGCAATCGTTACCAGGTATTGAGGACATTGAAATGTGTCCGCAATAATAGCATAGAGAAGTAGCTGCCACAGCTAGAGATAAGTTGAACAAATTAATTCGTTCAATTCCTGATTTTGAATTCGTCAAGCTTATAAATGACGTATTGTGGTGAAAATGCAAAAGACGTACAATTTGACCTCACTTTGTCCAAATGTCTTCATTGAAGTATGCATCTATCACTTCTTGTGACGTAAAAAGATAATTTTCTGCGCTTAAGAATGTGCTGACAGATAACCGGATGAGCTTAAATCAAGACAAACTAGAGAATTTATGGTAGTTTTTGTACAATGTTTCAAAAGGAACTGAATTTTGATAGTGCATGGTGGTGGTGGTGGTGGTGATTATTGTTTTAAGAGGAAGTACAACTGGGCAACCATCCTCTATATAACACTAATCGGAGAGAAAAAATGGAAGGGGTCCGACACTTCGAAAAATGAAGCTATCGGCCAAAGAAAGACAAGGGACACGAATGGCGTGAAAATGAAAGACTCCCTAGGCCTCCATACGTAGTACCGTCGGGGTCAGAAAAGAACAAGATTTGACCAAGAGAGATCAGATAGGATAGACGAAAGTGAGGAGCCTGGCACAAGTAAGTGGAAGCAACGCCAGGACTCAGCTAAGGGCCCCGTGGTCGCCAACCCACGCTCCAAAGTTCAGAGCCCCTGGGGCTTTGATAGTGCATATTTTCCAGTTTATTGTGCATGTTTTGCCATATGATAGTGCATGAATGCATGCATATTTTGAGATTTGATAGCGCATGAAAATCCGGGCTCTAATCATTACATATTTCATTATAATATTTGCCATAAAAAAAAAAAGGGCTAAAAACATACAATGTGCCAATCCCAGGTAATTGGCAAAAGGGCAGAAAGAAGAAGTGTGTTGAGTAAAATTGAATGTGAGGATCTTTGATCTGGGTATAGACCTACAATGAGCAGGTAGGTAGGTCATGGTAGGTCATTAAATATGGAAAGTATTCTCACTGGTATGTCTAATGGAAAAAAAATGGAAATGCTTTAGTCTATTCTTTTCAATGTGTACAAATTATAATACTGTGAAATGCTTCTTGAAACCAACTGAAATTTATCATTTCAGGGGACTCTGGAAGATGTACGGCTCATCACAGGCCCCCATGGCTACCTAAAACAGTGCCCTCTGTTGGACTCCAGCTGCCCTACTTGTGGCCAGTTTTCATTGCTGCAGAACACAGTAGAACAGCTCACAAAGCACCTCCACGAGCTGTCTCAACGGGTCAGTATTTCATGATATTGGTTAAAAAAGATACTTTCACCCTGGAGATAGTAACAATTTACGGCTTAAAATTTGAACTATTAATCATTTAAATTGAAGAATATAAATATCTTCCAAGTCATATTTATGTAATATAAGTCTCAATTATTTTGTTTAGAGCTTGGAAACAAATAATAATGGAAGACAATCAGAAAATTCATAAAAAGATGTTAAAATGTAACATAATACAGTATCCAATGAAAAAGAGACATCCTCTTCAAGCTTTATCCCAATCAAAGAGCTACTTGATTGACAAATCAAATATATTACTTGTATAGGCGTAATATGCAGTTAACTTCAGGGGCTCTCCAACTAATGTTTAATTATTTGTGCTACATAATCTTGGACACCTATAGTACGCGAACCTTTCCTTGAGCCCTAGTTCCCATTCAGCACTATGGAGCTCAGGGCTCAAGAAAAGGTTTGCGTACTATACTTCTACTTTACATATTACAAATTTCATATTTGGTCCATATTGAAATGTACGTCAATTTAAGATATTACTAAAATTTATTAGGATCAACCTATTCAATACAATAGAATTTACAAAATTACTATACTTCTTTCACATAAATGATACCCAACATTTAAACATTCCTTCAAGTTTTATGTTTTTTGTCTGAAGTAAATTTAATGTTCACTCCCCACTTAACAGCTATTACTGTAACTTATATGAAAATTAATACTCTGTTTTTGGTATTTTTATACATTTTCTCAGTTAATGATATATGTTAATGGAGAAGAATTATTTCACAGCTCAATAGATTTTAATTTGGGGTCTCCTGAAGCACCCAAGCACCCTTAGGATATAATTCACCCCCTGAGATCATATGAATTCATCTCTCAGATTTCTATTCACACTTTAATACATGAAGTCACCCCCAGCCATCCAGTACAAACCTATTCCTTCCTATTTCGAATAGATTTAGGACTGTCAACACTGCTATTGCTAGTATAGTTTAAAATATTTTCATTCATAATGTACCGAGTGCTCTGATAATTGTCAAGAGGAATAGAAAGGAATTAGTAAAGTACTTTGTCCAGTAGGATGATTTGCAAGGTAATGCATAAGTATTTTTTTAAATCACATAAGAGGTAATTCATAAAATATGTCATTGAAAGAAGTATCTCAAATCAGAATGCTTTAAGGAATATCTAAGTAGAAGCAATTCAAAAACCCAAGTTAGCATGATGATAAAAAACTGTCATAGAAATAGAAAGCCACCAGTATTGTACAGTCCTTTGAACAGGAGGAAAACTGTGTGGGACTAAGTGAGTTGGCCGTGCAGTAAGGAGCGCACAGCTGTGAGCTTTCATTTGGAAGATAGTGGGTTCGAACCTCACAGTCGGCAACCCTGAAGGTGGTTATCCGTGGTTTCCCATTTTCACACAGGGCAAATGCTGGGTGATCTATGCAGTGCTTCATCAGTCACCTATGTTCTCTTGGTAACTAAACCTACAGATACCAAACTGACATCAGATACTCAACTGAACTGTCAGCTATTAGTGCCATGGAACAATCAAATATGGATTTGATCACACAGTATTTTACATCAATAAAAGTCTATGCATGCTTTGTATAAAACATGACACTTTATTGTACCTCAATGTTCAAGTGGCAAACCAGAAGTAATTCTCTTGTCAATAGTTCTAACAGGCAGTTGTAGCCTTTAACATAAATTGTGTGCTATTTTGGATTAACTGTCACTTCAATTTTGTATTGAAAAATCACTTTTGAGAAATATTATTTACTAGCCTAATTAAAATAATTCAAAACCATTTTCAGTCACTTTAACCCCCCCGCCCTTTCGCCCAAGTGGTATTTCCGAAAATTAAAAATACACGTTTCTTTATTTTTAATAGAGGTAAAAAAATACCATTTTTCACTTCTGTAACATGTTCAGTTTTTTTTAGATATACTGTATAAATTCTCATTTTAAAATTTCACACCTTTTTATTTCCCCTTAAGTGGAGTTTCCAAAAAAATCACCTATGTTTCTTTACATTTACAGGAGATTCCAAATGCCCACTTTTTACGTCTGTAACATTTTACGTTTCTCAGATATTCTGTAGATGTAGTCTTTCAAAAAATTCACCCTAATTTGTCACTCCTGTTTAACAGCCATTAATTGGATCTTCCAAAAACAAAAAAATACGTGTTTCTTTATTGTTAAAGGAGATCCCATATACAAATTTTCAGTTCTGTAATATCTTCAGGTTCTGAAATATAAGTAGCCTCATTAAAGGCATTCAACCCCTTTTTCACCCTTCCTATTGGGATTTGCCGAAAACAAAAAAATACGCGCTTTCTTTATTCTTAACGGAGATTCTGAATACCAATTTTTACATCTATAACTTTAAAAGTTTTGAGATATAGATACTCATTTTAAAATTTCAACCCCCCGCTTTTCACCCCCTTAGCGACGGAATATCCAAAAATCCTCTCTTAGCGAGCACCTACATCTTAATATGATTATATCCCCAAAATTTCATTTCTTTATGTCCAGTAGTTTTGGCTCGGCGATGATGAATCAGTCAGTCAGTCAGTCAGGACAAGTTATTTTATATATATAGATTATGTGGTAAAGTGTCACTGTTCAAATTTTCCTTAGGCTTTTTTTAATATATACCCACAAAATATTGAAGAACCAAATGAGTAGTTTGTATATATTGGCTGTTTGAACCAGCTGGAGGCAGCAGAGGGCCGGATCAGCAAAGTGGAGGACTGTGACTGCCAGAAATCCTGCAGAGTAAATGGCTCAGTCCATGCAGATGGTGCTACCTGGCAGAGAGGCTGTGATATTTGTTCCTGTGTAGTAAGTAATGATAAGTTAAATATTTTATTACATTAAATACCGGTAAATTAAATTAAGTGAAGAAACTTTCCGTGTTTTGATCACATTAATCTGCTACAGTATAATTCCTAAAAGAATTTAAAATATCGTCCGCTTATTCTCTTTTCAGATAGGTATATGATAATAATAAATTAGTAGCCCTCCTGGTGGCCATGATTGTTACAACATCAGGCCTATACAGTCTGACACCACAGTTAGCCTGTTCGAATCCCATTGGTGGAAAAATTTTCACTATCAGAATGTTGGTCAGCAAAGTAGGCAAGGTTGTGGTATAAAATTTCTAGGCACTACATTGTGTGCAAAAAACATTGATTCAGTTCCAAAATTATAGAGCGAGGATATATGAAACTGTTGGTGGTGATTCATCAATTGGAGCAGATTCCTTGATGTTATTCAACAGGAGTAGGCTATGTGCCAACACTGGATTTTACCCTTTGCCTACCTCATTATTATAATCACCATCATCCTTCCACATCACTGCAGGTCGCCCATGGACGTCAAATAGAAAGACCTGCACCAGGCGAGCCAAACATTTCCTCAGACACACCCGGCACTAAAAGCCATTCGGTAAATAATAATAATAATAATAATAATAATAATAATAATAATAATAATAATAATAATAATAATAATAATTCAGATATCTTTGTATTGTCCTCAAAAATCTTATTATTGTCGTTGTCGTTGTTGTTGTTGTTTCAACAGCTATACAAGAAATAGATATGATTAGCTGCTTTCAGCAGGAATATTAGTTTTACATTATATGCCATCCACAACATATTAGGCCTAAATATAGTTATGAAGAAGAATGAAAATATCTAGGATACAAACTGTGACTGAAGTGTGGGCTGCATTACCTAATTGAGGAAGCATAATTACTGTCAGTCAGTACATAAGATGTCAATGCATGTTTAATTTATAATGTTAATACTGTAACAATAGTATTTAACAGCATCTATCAGAGAGACAATTATAAGCCTAGCGAGTTTGGGCTTGCACATTTTTAACCAGCCATTTCCTAGTGGTAGTGCCTACTGAATACAGAATAGTCAGCAGAGAACTTACTGTACTCTTGCTACTTGAATAGACTTTGGATTGACAAATGAACAATTAAGAATACTTTACCTAAAGTACCGCCTATGCCTTAACTAAGATAAAATATGAACAGTTATTATGAATGGGTACTGGTACTTAAGTTGAAGAAAAGAAATTTGTTTTAGCAAAGAAAGATTCTGACTTCACTATTGTTTAAAAGTTAAAAATGAATGAATATAGACTATGTAAGAGCTAAATATTAGAAGGTACGTAAGTAAATAATTAACTTTCAAATACATTATCATCATTGCTAATTCCCTATTCTGAATGTGGTGTTTATTTTATATCCTTAGAGTTCTGAAATATTAAACTGGCTTCCAAAATCATTTTTTTCTTATTAAAAAGCAGGATCAAAAAACAAAAATTAATTATAGTTTTACTTGTCAGAAGAACTGTTTAGTTTGCTCAGCAATGAAAGGGAATCATAAAATCCTAGACAGTTATCACACAAATTTCAAGTTATGAGTCTTTATTCAACACACTGCAATTTTAGAGATAATGGCTTGATGCTTTTAGCATGATAATGCGGGCTATCTGCAACACTCAGAGGGCTACATGACAAAAGTTTTGTGTACATTTAACCTGCGAGGGGTCACGTGCCGAGTGTAACGTCAGGAGTCGCATTCGGTCGTTTTGACCGGAAATCAATAAAATATCAAACGCATACTTAATACACTATTTATTGTTACAATAATATAAGGTAATACTATTTAAACACAGACAAACACTTTTTACATAATTATAATAATGAGATTGCCTTTTGCTGATGAAACTGAAAATAAAAATTCAAGTTCTGTTTATGGAAAATACTTCTAAAATGATGTTTAATTTCATTTAACACACATCTATACAATTCTCCTTCTCCCTCTACTCAACAGTGAATGATAACTGCACTTTCCACATTATAAAGATGCTCAAAGATTTCAAACATCTAGACCACTATTCCAAAGTATGAGCACATTTCCACTTCCCTCTCTATACATTCTGGTACTGGAAATCTTGTTGTTTCTTAAGAAGAGCTTAGTACTTTATATTAAAATGTTACAAAGAAATGATTATATACATATCTACAGCAAAAGGATTACATTGAATTTTCATATGAAAATAACTTCTTTTTATTTAAAATAGCATTCTCTGTCTTATGGCAACCTGCAGTGGCAGAGAGAAATTGAAATAAAATAATTGACTATTATGGTATTAGACTATTCAATAAATTACCTGACAACATAACATATTGAAAGTTATGGTCATAATAAAATCACAGTGAAGAAGTATCTGATAAAACACTTTTTCTACAGAGTATTTAAGAGACTGTTTGTAAAGTATGAAGATTAATTATATAATTGTATGTAGGCCTATGTGTGCATGTAGTAATGTAAATATGACCTGTAGATATTGTAAGATTTATTTGTAAATCTGACATCATTGGTATCATGGTGCCATGTATGATTTATGGCTAGATAAATAAATATGCTTTTTTAATAAGATACAGTATTTATATTGGAGCACGTAGTCAATTAACCTAGAGAACATTAGGGTGTATTTGTGAAGTGTTGAGCATGCATGGGCTTTAGTTTGAAAATAACATTTCCATTGCAATTCTGTTTAGATTGCAGCTCACTAGATCTTACTCTTCACTACTCTCCTGAAATATCTTTGTGAAAATGATACATTAACTCGCATGTACACACAATAATAATTACACTGTTGATTTCTGGACAAGATTTACTGCTTTACAATTTTGAACTATGAATGTACATGCACAAAATTGCCGCTTGTTCACTAGAAATATCTTTAATTAAAATACCAGCAAGGAACTAATGTTTGCTGTTGTATTTAGCTGCCTAGCGACAATCATGGAAGCCCATTGCCCTTGGTTGGTACTGCGCCCTAGCTACACTCTTTGTGGTTGTGAAATGTGCCCTCACGGGAAACCAAGCTATGATATCACCCCACCAGTCCCTCACAGGGTCAAGCCACGCACGCCTGGAAGAAGACTGAGCTGCAAGAAGGATGAGGAGATAGACTTGGGTGAAAGAAATCCAGAAATTTCACCTGGGGGCCAGATCCCTATGGAGTTGATATGGCTAAGGCTGAACATAGTTCGGGAATCTCACTCGTTGACCAGATCTCATGACGGCTTTGTCCCATGTAGAGTGTTCGATTGATGTCATCACCATTGCTGTCTTTCTTGAGATGCCAGGGAGTCCATGTATAGTATCTGGTTCAGAAGCAGGTTCATTGTCGTTGAGGAACAAAGCAGGTTTTACCTGGTCCGTGAAGACAGATACTGACTTCTCTTTGATTTGGATAGTTATTGTTGTACCGAGGCAATTCAGTATTCAGTAAGGGCCAGAATATGGAGGGTGAGGTTGTAGGGCTCCATGTACTGAATCATCTCACAGATACATGTGTATGCATGTGTCTTAAATCTTCAAATATGAATGTGGAGTGTTGATCATATTTTGGGGCTGGTGTTGGACGCAGCTGGTGCATTTGATGCTGTAGTTTATCTATAAAATTGGAAGCATCTTCTGGTCGGTCGTCATTTGTCATGTCATCCAATAGTTCACCAGGGAGACAGAGTGGTTCTCCATAAACTTAGTTCGGCAGAGGAAACACCAAAGTAATCTTTGTAGGCACTTCGGATGTCAAGCAGGATAATTGGTAGAGCTTGCAGCCAGGATACGTTGGGATGGCACATAATAGGTGCTTTGAGTTGGCAGTGAAGTCTTTCTACCATGCAATTGAAGAACATAGGTTCCAGCTAGTGGTGCAGGATCTTAAAGTGCCAGTCAGGATCCTTGCATGTTCCGAAACAGCCAAGATTTTAACTGCCTGCCTTGGTCAGTGGTGATGCATAGTGGTGATCCAAGTCATGAAATCCAACGTGCAATAAATGCTTTGATGATATCTTCTGCTTTGCAAGTTATGAATCTCATTCCGTATTGACGGTTATCACTTTACAAAAGAAAATATTTATAAAATCCTCCTATCAATACAAGTCAAGTCATCTGTTAGATGAAGCAAAGTCTATACATGTTTCAGCCTAATCTCAAGGCCATCTTCAGTAGTAAAACAATGATTACATAATATACAAACAAATTAAAAATCGTAATGAAGTGAAGTGACAATGATCATGATTGGTGAGTTAAAAACACTTTGAGGTACAAAGTCCTCTCGTCTAATAGATCTTGCTGACTGTTAAATAAAAACACTATGCTGAGGAGTGTAGTGAGACCGTCAATACTATGAATAAAACGTGTATAACATCTGTAATGAGAAAAAAAGGAATATATGAGTGGATGAAGAACAAGTTAAAATGATGTACGAAAAGAAAACTCATATGACTTACTTGTAACTAAAAGTTGTCGTCTCGAATGGAGATGACCTTGTCGGTCTCAAGTCACATTGACAACTAAGCCTGTGTGTGGCTTACAGTGAATCTGTGTTGATGTGGTTGGGAGGGGTAATGTTGGGGGAGGGGCAGGGAGGGAGGGACGTTGTGATTCGCGGAAGGAGGGTGTTGATGGAAGGGCGGGTCTTGTTCTAGAATGTCGGTAGTGAAACTCTTTTTTATTAATGAACTGTTCGCAGATGAGCGGGACAAAGGTTTCCAATAAAATATTTTTCTTTTCATTGATTTCATTTAAGTTATAGACAGGATTGTTATATTGGTCGATATCTATATATATATTCTCTAGTATATTAAGTAAGGGACCTTTCTGTTTGTAATGCAAGATATTTAAGTCTTGATCAATTGTTGTGTATTTATGATTTTTCTCTCTACAATGTTCGCTCATGGCTGAGTAGCGATTATACTTTAGGGCATTAAGATGTTCAGAGTATCTTACATTGAAACTGCAGCCTGTTTGCCCAATATACGTTGAAAGACATGATTGGCATTTTAATTTGTATATTCCAGAGTTAGAAAATTTTTTGCTGTTGACAGTATGAGAATTAAAAAACATTTTTGTATTGGTGTGAACGGTCTTGAAAGCTACTTTTAACTTGTGCTTTTTAAAGATGTTTGAAATAGGATATATATTATTATTATTATTATTATTAAAGGTAAATGTGGTGAACTTCTCTTTATGGGAAGATTGTTTTTCTAAGGTGGTCTTGGGTTTATTTCTAAATTTATTGAGAATTTTATTCACGAAAGCTTTACTGAAACCATTACCTTCGGCTATTGCATAAATGGTGTTGATTTCCTTTCTAAAATTCTTACGGGATAAAGGAACATTAAGAGCTCTGAAAATCATACTATTGTAAGCTGTCTTCTTCTGTGTCCCTGGGTGTAGAGAAGTTTGGTGGATTGTGTTTATTGTGTGAGTGGGCTTCCTGTAAATATTAAAAGAAATGGTTTTATTCTGATTGCGGGTAATAGTTAAATCGAGATAATTAAGGGAATTGTTGTTCTCGGATTCTATCGTAAACTTTATGTGTGGATCCAGGTTATTAAGTAATTCAAGAACGGTGTTGCTGTCAGTAATGTGAGAATCCAGGATAATAAAAGTATCATCCACATACCGAGTCCAATGTTTGATCCCATTAATTTTACCTACAATGTGAGTGTATTCGAGGAAATCTACGTAAATATCAGCGAGGATTCCTGAGGCCGGTGACCCCATAGGAAGCCCCTTCTGTTGGTATATGATGTTATTAAAAGTAAAGAAGCCATTATTTAATGTAAACTTGAGAATCTGAATAAACTCTTCTATCTCCCCTATAGTCAATTTACTGAATTTGGAAAGATTGTTTTTTACTATTTTGATGGTTTTATTGACGGGTACATTCGCGTACATATTTATGCCCAGCAGGTGGCAGTGGTCCAATTATATCCAGATGGATGTATTGGAACAGATGGCATTGGTAAATTGCCCATTAGTGCATTAGTGTGACATATGACCTTGGTATGCTGGCAGTCCTGACAGGTTTGAACCCATGCGTGGCTGTCTTTTGATATTTTAGGGCACACAGAGCATTCTGATACCAAACAGATGGTAGCTCTGGCACCAGGATGGCTCAGGTCATGAAGGGAAGAAAAGACTAATCTGTAGTAGAGAATGGTGATGAAGAGTCTGTTTAGATGTCAGAGAAAAGGATGGTAGTGGTTCAAGGAATCTGAACTTGTTCCAAGGAGGGTGATGAATCACCATTGATAAGAGAATGAAGATCAACATTGTCCTTCTGCGAGTCTACCTATGATGAGAAATTCAAGGTGTTTTTAAAATTCCGTGTACACGAGATATTGCATCTGTGACTACATTGGAGAAACCTTCAATGCACTCAATGTTTGTTGCGAACTATGCAATGAACGATATTGGTTCACGTGCACAGACAGGAGTTTGTCACAGCGTTATTGTTGTTGGTGTTTCATGTTCAGGTCATGGTGAAGTCAGCAATATGTAGAAATCACCCAGTCGCTCACATGTACACACAGTAATAAGTAGAATGTTGATATGTTGACAAGCTTTACTGCCTTACAAATCAGAACTATGAATGTACATACATGAACATGCTGCTTGTTTACTGTGAGAATCTATTATTAAAATCCCAGCAAGGAACTAACCTTGTGTTGTTGTGCCTAGCAACCGTCATAGAAACTCGTTGCCCTTTCTTGGTTGGTGCTGCGCCCTAGCTGCACTCTTGTGGTTGTGGAATGTGCCCTCAAGGGAGAATGAGCTAGTGCTGTTGACGTGTTGCCACATTATCTTACCTGATTTTGAAATAAAATGGGTAAAAATCCATGCAGCAAAAAAGAGCAAGGTGGTCTGCATCAGGTTAAGAGACCCTTAATGTAGAGGAACTATTTTATTCCTTTTTCTCCTACTCAATTAAATTGTATTTAAATATTCTGTGAATTATAAATATCAACCTCAACAATTTATTAACACTGTAATAAATTTCTTCAGCATGGTGAAATCCAATGTCGACCTGTACAGTGTCCGAGTATCAACTGTAAAAATCCTGTGCTCAATCCAGGAGAATGTTGTCCAAGCTGTCTAAGTAAGTATTGCAAAATATTTGTTAAGCTTTATAGTTTCTATCTTTATCTTTGACAAGTAAATACTGCACATGTAATGGACAAAAAATTATTTATTTCTTCTGACATATATTATTAAATCTAAAGAAAAACAGAAATGAAGTACATACTGGTAGTAACTATTACAAGTAGAGATCTGCCATAACAATGTTCACATTAAGTGATTGCATAATGATGATGATAATGTTTCAAAGGGGCTAAAATCAAGGTATTTTTCATTGTAATTTATAGATTGCCACAAGATATACAGTATATGGTGACATTGGAATTTAACATTAAATAACAATTGCTCATAAAATGTCATTCTTCACAGCCTTGTATCAAATACTCCAACCACTCACCTGCAGTGTAGTCTAGTGTTTTTCTTTCTGAACATGCTTCACACCAAAGGTGAGATTTAAAAATCCTGCAGCACACTCACTTGATCATATACATTATTTTCAAATAAAACTAATATTCAGTACTTTTACATTTACTTAATGAAGAAATCTGTAAACAGCTTATGGAAGCATAAGTACCTGTTTGATTGTCATTGCAACAAGTGTTAATACTCAGTAATGTTAATGCTCAGGATTCAGATAAAACCTTGTTAAACTGGTTGATAATATTATTTTCTTTGAAAGTAGAAAGAAAGAGAGCCAGTACAGTTGTTATTCTCTGTCCCACAGAATCAGATTACAGAACATAATTACTTATTCAACATTACCTGTATTACAAATGAGCCCATGAATATCATGGCAATTGGGTTGTTATTATTAAGGAAAGTAAAGAACTATTCTCTTGTAGGATGTGTTTTATGTTGTGAAGGGGATCTACATCATTAATACTCATGTTTTCATTCTCTCACAGCACACCTGTTGATAAAGCCTTGTGTAGACTACTGCTATTATCACCATAGTGAATCATTTTGGCTCAGAGAGGCTACTCAGAATTGTCCAATCAAGCAGTTGTTGTGATGCTGCATTATCTACCCACTCATTGCATGCATTCCATGGAAAATTTCAGTGTGTTAATTATCCTTTGCACTGGGACAAAATATTTTATTTCATACAAATTCACTATTTTCATCTAAACCCAATGGTATCCTCTTCCTCAAAGAAGTCCATGGTCCTATATCCTTACATGCATACCTAATATACATCTTCATTGTAGACTGTTATGCCTTTCAGCATTCAGTCTGCAATCCTCTTTGAATTAACTAAACACCTCCATAATATTGTATCTGCAACTAGCTTTGTAGCCTCGCTTAGTTCCACACCTCTAATAATTAAAAAGCATGCCTAATCATAGTCATCTTGGTCTCGCTCTACTTTTTTTTTTTTTACCTTACATGGCCAAGTCCATTATTCTCCACATTCCAAGTACCCTCCTGCCTTTGTTCCCACTTGTTTGTACCAGCAACCATTCTTGCTACTTTCATGCCTATTACTTCCAGCTTACAAATAAGCTATCCCGAGTCTACCCAACTTTCACTCCTGTACAACAAAGTCCATCTGAGAACTCATTTCTTTCTTGCAAAATACCGTTGATCACAACAGCATTAGTCTTGCTGCACCTTGATTCAATTTCACTTAGTATACTACCATCCTGGAAGAATAAATATCTTAAGTACTTGAAATGATCGACCCTGTCCCAATTTTGTATTCTCTACCTGGCATTCAGTCCTCTTAAAGTTTGTTCCCTATTGGCAGCATTTTGGTCTTGGAAATATTAATTTTGATATCATACTGCACCTATTTAAAGGTTCCAAGATACACTATTAGAGAGCAGGGTTTCAGCATAATCTGCCATTAAGACCAAGTCGTTAGGAATTGCCAAACTACTTACTACATTTTCATTCAACTTAATCTCTCCTTGCCATTTTGTACCTTTGAGTAAATGCTCCATTTAAACCATGAACAACAAAGGTGAAATATTACAGCCTTCCCTAATCCCTGTAACTACTCTGAACCAAGAACTCATTCTACCATCATGGGGCCAACTTGTCAACATGCATACTTTTTCTGCAGCCAGTGTTTGAACTTCTGACTGTCTATCATATTCCTCCCTTAGTGCCATAATTTATCTAGAAAGTCAAGATAGTTTTCCTTGATACAGCACTGAAACTACGAAACATTAACATACTTGGCATACCTCTTGTAGCATTTGTCACTTACTTGACAGATGGCTTATAATAAGTGTTACTTCAAAGCTTAATTTTCATTGTTACCTTACTAATGCCTGTCTTTCAATAATGTATAAACAAATTTTGTTTGGGAATATTAATTAAAATAAATTACTCTAATTTTTGCTAAGTACTTCCCTACATTCTTATCTCTAAATTGTTGTGATGTGAATATTTTTATTATAACACGTTCAACTCTGGTTTTGCATGTATCATATAACATCCATCTGTTTGGAATTTAACTGACTTAACGGTATGTGCAGAGCAGTGTTACCTACGAGGAGTGCTGTACGATCACGGTGAGTCGGTAAACCTACGTCAGTGTGTGGAGTGTGAGTGCCGAGACGGAGCAATGCACTGCAAACGGATTGACCCCGAGACGATGTGCCCACCCCTGCCCTGTGGTCCACATGAACAGTTCAGCGTGCCCGGAGAGTGTTGCAAGTTCTGTCCAGGTACAGTGAGTAGAATGGTTAGTCCAATAACTATACTGTGTATAAGGCCAGCCATGTGTGTGTGTGTGTGTGCATACAATCTAGACTCCATAAGATATGTAGATGATGATGATGATGATGAACTGAAACTCATGGTGGTTAGTTATGAAGTATTTCAGCCAACTTAAGAAACTCTTAAAATTATGTATTCTATATTCAAGCAGTCGTGCTGAGGAAAAGACAAGAAAATTAAAAAAACCTTTTACATAGTGTAAGTATGGCACATTTTATTCTTGTGACAACATACCATACTTCATCAGGAGAAGCAAACTTCCAGGAAGGCAATTAAAAATATTCTACTGTATATAAAATATTGTATTACTAGAGAACTAGCTTACATTTCATGTTATATTGCACAAAAATTGGATGTAGTTATGCATTCATAGACTAAACGACAATTTGCACATTTCAGGCTTTTCCTGCATTCTGGTGGCCAAAACTTCAAACTTCAATATAAAAAAAGAAATGCCAACTTTCTTCACTAACATTTCCTGTAAAATCAAAAAACCTAAGTGCCACAAGATTTAAATCCATGACTGTGTTTTGCATTTGAAGACCATGTACCATCTTAAAAGACAATAGTAGACCAACCGATTAAACATTCTGCAGTTGTAGGGCAAAGCTGTCACTTGGTCTATAAATGCTTTGGTTCTTAATGTTGATGCTTAGTTCTGGTGGGATTTTGGTTTAAGAATGAAGGTTCTTTTACTTAACACGTCATTCGGCATTTGCACTGTTTAGCAGCTGCAGTATATTTCGGCAGGTTTGCGTATTTCCTTCTTTATAATCCCATGTCTGTATTGTCTAGCAACTGCTGCAGTATTTACAAATCTCCTAGCAAGCTCTAAACATGCATCCTTCAAGAGGAAAGGAAATGTGAGAAGCATTAGGAATAACTGTTATGAAAACAGTAAGATAGATTTTTCATATTTGTATTTGTGGAGTATTCAACATTTTTCAATATCATTTTTAGGCACCTCTACAAGATCTGCCTTCCGACAAAGAGCATGTGAGCACTGCATTCAAGGAGTAACTAATCCTGCACAACACTTTCAAACCAATTTTCTTAAACCTACTGAACACGACGAAGGTGTTTCTGATTTACATGATCAATTTAATCAACCTAAAACAGACATGATTCACTGTGAAAGTAATACATTTTTACCTTCAGTCAACCAGGACCTTCTGCACTGTGGCATTTCACTTCCAGTTGGAAAACAATGTGTAAATGGTTCACCTGAAGTCTTCACATTTTAGAGTTTTAATGTCAAATTTGAGTGCCGGTAATAGTTCCGACAGAACAGCTCTGAAATCTGTTGAAATCTAAGTGTCTGACCCTTAGTTGCATGAATTAATAGAAACAAAATTAGGGAATGTTGGGGAAATAAGCCACTCTGGCAAAGATGTACATGTGTTAAAAGAAGTGTTTTCTAATGAAAAGTCTCAGGAAGTCTGTGATGATATTCCACGCTTGTACACAAGTGTTCAGATAATAGTATTCTGTCAAACAACTTTTCTGTTATAAATGAAGTATTTCCTAGCACATCAGGAAATATTTTATGCCAAAATTGTGACGAAATGCTGGATAGTGGCACCTGCAATAATTTCGTCCCACAAGGAGACACTGGGACATCAGATGTCGAAATGGAATTGGACACTAGCGGTGCTATTTCAGATTGCGACCAAGAAAAGGAAGAAAGCAAAGATTTTAAGATCAAACACGACAAATTAAGAAAAGGAAGGTGAATACCAATCAAGACTAGATCAATACTAGGGGGATAGTCACATTAGGTAAATAATTTTGGGATTATGAATGCAATTGCAGGCTCAAATGCCACAAATTACTTACAGTGGAGGAGAGACGAGCGATATTTACTAAATTTCATAAAGCTGGCTCTTATGAAGCTAGATGCCAAATAATAGCAGGAATGGTTAAAGCGATGTGAAATCGTGGATGGGAGAGGGAGTGCTGGAGGACATAATAAACTACCAGAAGCTAAAGTCCGTGAAGTATGTGAACACATTTCAAAATTTTCGAAGTATAAATCACTTTATTGCCATTCACAAACAAAGGCAGAATATTTAAGTCCAGGTGCTACTCTCAATGTGGTGTACGGTCTCTACTGTGACAACTATGCGATGCGAATCCTGTTTCTTTAGCATTATATAAACAAATATTTCTAACCAAGTTCAACATGCAATACATGTGATGCTCTTACCATGAGGATACAGAATTCATCAGGATTGGATTCTTCAGTAGCAAAAGAACAACATGAAAGTCATTTACAGGAAGTAAACCATGCAAGGAATCTCATGAAGCAGAATTTCATGCAGGCTAAAAACGCAATGTTGAGAGAAACTGAATGCATTTCGTTTGATTTGGAAAAGACATTGCCACTCCCAAAAATACCAATAAATAGAGTGTTTTATAAACGCCAACTTTGGTTGTATAACTGCGGTATTCATGATTCCGAGGACAATGGATTTTGTTACGTGTGGGTGGAAGGAGATGCTGGAGGAGGAGCCCAAGAAATTTGATTGTGTTTAAGGAAACACATACTGGGTCTTGTATCACCAGACACAAGATGCATGTGGGGGCCAGAATCGAAATATAAAAATAGCTCTGTCGCTGAAAACTATTCTAGAATAACATCCTAGCCTACTATCACCAATGCTTTCTAGTTCCTGGGCACAGTTTCTTGAAAAATGAGTCGGACTTTGGTGATATTGAGTCTGCATTAAAGTTCCAACAAGTCTCTATGTGCCAGAAGATTACATTAAAATAATGAACTCTTGAAAAAAGAGAAAGCCTTTGCAAGTCTTTCAAATGGTAAAGGAAGAGTAGGTACATCGACAATAGAAGGCACGATTATCAACAGGAAGAAAAGCGTCGAAGGTGAAAAGGTAAACTGGTTACTGTTCAAGGAAATCCAGCACAGGAAATCAGAGCCTCTGTCAGTTTTTGTGAAAAGTGATCTGAGGCAGGAAACCTACACGAAAATAAACATTGGAAAAAGGAATGGTCGAAAATTTGTCCGTGACAGCATACATTTCTCAAGAAAACTGTTTAAACTTTGGCCTGAAGGAAAACCAATAATCTCAGAAAAATTACGTGATCTGAAGTCCATGTTTCACTTGATCCTTAAAGACTGTTTGGAGTTTTATCAAAAGTTAGTTAGTTCTTCTACCATAGATGATAATATCGAAGGTTTTTCCGGAAAGCCCGATTTTGAAATAACTTGTGAAGTTGTTTGAAAAGGTGAAGTTTACTCTCTTTGTTACATTGATTTTACTATTATAATTTGCCTCATTTAGTTGTGAAGTTCATACACTATAAAGAACATGGGAAAGGGTGTTAATAAAAGAGTTACTGACTCTAGAATGTCAAATATTAACAATGGTGTACTGTGATATTGTGCTTGATAGTTCTTTCTGTAGAAATGGTGTGCTAGTTTTGAATTAACCTGTTTCACATTTGTAGACCAAATGCCACCTGGCGCTTGGACTCCCATTGCATTATAGAAATTCTCAAATCACTTGCAGACTAAGATGCATGTTTATCAAAATAAAATACTCAAATAAGATTTTTGCTTATATTATTTTGGAAAAACAAATTACGATGCTATGTGAATATCATAAAATTTTATTTATAGAAAAATGCACAGAGTAGATAGTTTTCCTTTAAGCATTCACAAAGACGCCGTTTTCTCAAAACATGAATTTTGTCGCTTAGTCTATCATTGCATAACGCCATCCAATTAATCTTGAAATTCCTTTCACAGTGATAGAGAATGGGAACAATTAATATTTGATTCTATCATTCCTTGTATTGCTGCACAGTTAGTTCAGTTCAGATTTTTCTCTCTGCTAAAGAAAAGAAGATCACATTAATTTATACTAAATAGTCCTCATCTCCCTTTTACTGTAAAATATTACTTCATATTCTGTGATATTCTCTGAATAATTAATCCTCCTGTACATCTAGTACACCCAGGGTGAAGAGAATCAAAAACTTATCATAGTTTCTTTCCTAATATTTACTTAATATTGTCCCTTTATGAAGCCTGTTACTGTATTCTTGTGTACAAAACTGGCTATAAGTCAGGGTCACCAACTTCAAGAACATTTTGGGGACTAAGAATGCCTACATCCTATCCACTCTCATAGACTTGGTTTTCAGTCTCTAGCAGAGTGAAGTGATTGTGCCACATTTGTCATGTTGATGCACTTGTTAGCATGAGGTTGAAATACGTCCATCCACAGTTGATTTTAGATGGGAGGTAAGTGGCCTTCTCTTTGGTGCTCATGGAATTCATTCAAATGGATAAAGAGAGATGGCAATACATATCACAATTAGCTCATTGAAGCCGATGTTTGTGCCTGTCGCCACATCAGCAATACCATCAGTGACAGCAAACAGGAACAAAATAAGAACACATCACCAATGTGCTGCCAGAAATGAAACAAACAGGCAAACATGGCCACCATATTGCTTGAGCCAAAACATCATAATTTTTGCTACCTAATATTGATCAATATATGATGTTTAAAGCAAATACAAGAGACCTGTATTATGATTTGAGTTTATTGAGATGCTGAAAAGAGTTCCAACATAAAGGACGGCATGCACTTAGGAAAGAAAATCAGAAATATACATATAAACAATGGTAAATTGAAAACAACAATCAAATTAACTGCAGATGTTTTGAACCATTTCAAATGACTTCAAATGTCAGTACCAGCAGAATTCTATATCCTTACTGTTTCCCACTCCTGTTCAGTGAATTTTAAAATATTCTGCCCTCTAACATAAAATGATTTTTAAACTAAAAATAGTGTAAATTGCTGGAGATCCTAACTATAGTAAATAGGGGTTCTACAACTCAGCAGTGAAGAACTAAGCCAAAATAGTATTGCTGAGTTAAAAAAAAAAGACAGATATTTTACAATAGGTATTTGTTTGGGTTTTCTTCCAATCTTAGTGATAATTCAATTCTTTTTCTGAATGTAGCAGAATAAGTTAACATCATTAACCAACAGGTTTAGAACATTTTGAAAAAACCAAACCAAATCCCACAGCACTTAACACCCTTGATAGGGCTTTGGCCTGCCCAGCGACCGCTGCTCAGCCCGAAGGCCTGCAGATTACAAGGGGCCATGTGGTCAGTACGACGCATCCTCTCAGCAGTTATTCTGGGCTTTCGAGACCGGGGCCACCATCTCACCATCAGATAGCTCCTTAATTCTAATCACGTAGGCTGAGTGGACCTCGAACCAGCCCTCAGGTCGAGAGAAAAATTCCTGACCTGGCTGGGAATTGAACCCAGGGCTCCGAGCAAGAGGCAGGCATGTTATCCCTACACCATGAGGCCGGCAAACATTTTGAAAGGTGATAAAATAACATACAGTTGCTCAAAAAAGAATGAGTGGATGCTATTTTATAAGCTCCTTGCAGGTAAACTTTTCTCAGAAATAATATTAAATAATATTGTTGTCGGTACCCACAGGGTATCTACATGAGAGTTGAATTATATTTTGATAATAATTGAAAACCTCCCCTGCGAACCATGTGACCTTGCTGTGGTGGGGAGGCTTTTACTTTCTAAGTAAAGCCAATAGCCAAGCTATAGGTGCAGATGGGTATCTGTCAAGAGACCAGAGTAACAAATGGTTCATTGAAAGCGGGAGTAGCAGCCTTCAGAAGTTGAAAAGGCAGCAGTCCAGATGATTGACTGATATGTCCTTGTAATAATACTTAGCTATGTTGATACTGCTACATGGCTGAAAGCAATGGGAAACTATAGCCATAACTGACTCCTGAGGACATCCAGCTCTCTCTGTATGAATGATGTACTGATGTTGACTTCCTCTCGGGTAAAATATTCTGGGGGTCAAAAAGTCCCATTCAGTTTTCTGGGTGGGAACTAATCAAGAGAGGGCAATCATCAGTAAGGTGGATACTGACATTATGCAAGTCAGAATGTGGACTGTTAGAAGCTTGAATCGTTGTAGTAGGTTAGAGAATCTGAAAAGGTAAATGGATAGACTAAATTTAGATGTAATTGGTATAAATTATGTTGGCCGAGAAAGGAAGATTTTGGTCAGGCGACTACAGAATTATCAACACAAAATCAAGCATGGAAAATGCAGGAGTTGGTTTAATAATGAATTAAAAAATAGGGCTGCAGGTAAAGAAATTGGAAGAATATATGAAGAGAGAGATTTAATACCATATTTAAAAGATGAAGAGAATCTAATTGTGGTGGGATACTGGAATGCAGTAGTAGGCAAAGGAAGAGAATGTAATGCAGCAGGAGAATTCAGAATGGGACAAAGGAATGAAAGTGGAAGCTGGCTGGTTAATTCTGCACCAATCATAATATAGTCCTTGCTTATACTTGGTTCAAATACCACAAACAACAGCTGTATACATGGACAAGACCTGGGGACACTGGAAGGTATTAAATAGACTTCATTATGATTAGGCAGAGATTCAGAAACCAGGTGGTTAGTTTGTAAAACTTTCCCAGGGGCAGATATGGACTCGGAACACAACCTGTTGGTTGTGAAATGCCATCTGAAGTTGAAGAAATTGAATAAAGGAAGGAATGCAAGGAGATGAGGTCTAGACAAGTTGAAAGGAAGAATGTGAGGGATTATTTCAAGGAACATGTTGAACAAGGATGAAAGGCTGAAGGAAACACATTAGAGGAAGAATGGAAGTCAGTAGAGTTGCTGAAGAAAGGTTAGGCAGGAAGGAAGGATCATTTTATAATCAATGGATAACTCAGGAGATTCTATACCTGATAGATGAACGATGAAAGTACAAGAATGCAAAATTGACCAGGGCAGGAAAGAATACAGGCAATTAAAGAATGAAGTAGACAGAAAGTGCAGGAGAGCTAAGGAGGAATGGCTGAAAGAGAAGTGCAAGGATATTGAGGGTTGTATGGTTGAAGGAAAGATAGATGCTGCTTACAGAAAAATCAAGAAATCCTTTGGAGAAAGGAAAACTGCATGTATGAATATTAAGAGCTCAGATAGAAAATCACTCCTAGGAAAAGATGACAAGGCAGAAAAATGGCAGGAACATATCTAACAGTTGTATCAAGGTAAACAAGTAGATGATATAGTTGTGGAACAAGAAGAGGCTGTTTATGCTGATGAAATGGGAGACCCAATTTTGAAGTTAGAATTCGACAAAGTTTTGAGAGGCCTAAATAGGAATAAGACACCTGGAATTGATGACATACCCTCAGAATTACTGACTGCGTTAAGAGAAACCAGCATGGCGACGTTATTGCATTTAGTGTAAGATGTATGATACACGAGAAGTACCATCCAAATTTAGATAAAATTTTGTTTTACCTATTCCCAACAAAGCAGGTGCTCACAAATGTGAAAATCACCACACTATTAGTTTAGAATCTCACATCTGCAAAATTTTAACTTGTATTATTTACAGTAGAATGGAAAGACAATTTGAAACTGAGTTGGGAGAAGATAAATTTGGCTTCGGAAGAAATGTAGGAACATGTAAAGCAATCCTGACTTTACTTCTGATCTTAGAGGACCGAATTAAGAAAGACAAGCCCACATACATGGCTTCTGCAGGTCTCAACCTTTGCATTAGACCTTAGGCATTTGATAATGTTGATTGGACAAAGCTATCTGAAATTCTGAAGGTGATCTGGATCAGATACCGAGAAAGAAGAATTATCTACAATCTGTACAAAAAATCAGTCTGCACTGATAAGAATCAAGGGCTTTAAAAAAGAAGCAGCTATCCAGAAAGGAGAAAGACAAGGCTGCAGTTTGTCCCCCCCTCCTTTCCAAAGTGTATATAGAACAGGCGTGTAAAGGAAATCAAAGAGGACTTTGGAAAGGGAATCACAATCCAAACAGAGGAAATCAAAACTCTGAGATTTGCTGAATGGTATGGACAGAGTCTTGAGGATGCAGTACAAGTTGAAAATAAATCATCCCAAAACAAAAGTAATGGAGTGCAGTCAAATGAAGTCAGGTGATGCAAGAAATATTAGATTAGGAAATGAAGTCTTAAAGGAAGCAGATAAATATTGTTACCTGGGTAGTAAAATTACTAACAATGGCACAAGTAAGGAGGACATAAAATGCAGACTAGCTCAAGCAAGGAAGGCCTTTCTTAGGAAAAAAATTGCTCATTTCAAACATTGATATAGGAATTGGAAAGATGTTTTTGAAGACTGGAGCATGGCATTTTATGAAAGTGAAACATGGACGATAACTGGCTCAGAAAGAAAGTAAAAGCTTTTGAAATGTAGTGTTACAGAAGAATGCTGAAGGTGAGATGGGTAGATCAAATTACGAATGAAGAAGTACAAAATCAAATTGGTGAGAAGAGATTGATTTAGCTAAATTTGACAAGAAGAAAAGATAGAACGATAGGACACATCTTAAGACACCCAGGACTTGTTCAATTGGTTTTTGTGGGAAGTATAGGCAGTAAGAGAGGTAGGGGTAGACCAAGACAAGCAGAGTTATTTGCTGGAAGGAAGGCAAGTTCGATGTTACTGAAGGTTAACGAACTGGAATGTACGGGGCAGTTGCCTAATGACACATTCTGTCTTTCAGTTTTTCCAGATAAGCAGTGAAAATTATGTTGTTCATCCAAGCTTTTTTATTGTCCTCATTTTAAACAAGTGATCTTAAACCTTTTAGACAGTGAGGTTTGGGTGATTTTCCTATTACCAACGGAGGAAGCTTATCAGATACATCTGCATTTGTTGTAAGATGTACTGTTAGGTGCTCTATGCTCCTTTTGTCCCCATGACAAGGATTACACTTCACCGCAGGAGTTTTGTCTGGTAGGGAGTTAAAGAATATCTCTGCTGACTGAGCAAGTGGCCAGTTAGGGTCGCACAGCTGTGAGCTTGCATTCGGGAGACAGTGGGTTCGAACCCCACTGTTGGCAGTGCTGAAGATGATTTTTCGTTGTTTCCCATTTTCACACCAGAAAAATGCTGGGGCTATATCTTAATTAAGGCCACAACAATTTACTTCCCACTCCTAGCCCTTTCCTATCCCATCGTCACTATAAGACCTATCCGTGTTGGTGCGACCTAAAGCAAATTGTAAAGAAAAAATATGTATGTCCCTGTTTCATCACAATTGCAGATGTCAGTAGAATTGTAACATTCTATAATTCTGGGAACTTCATTTTCTCTCCAATGACGGAGTATATTCTCATCCACGCTGTTGGTCTCTCCACAAATCCTGTAGCCAGAGGAATATTTCAACTTAAATTGCTTAGTAAAATCCAGTGTCTTCTCTTGTAGCATCTTTCCATCAATGGGGAAGTTTTTTTTTTTTTTTTGCATAGTTGATTGAACCAGACTATAACACACTTTTCTAAATCAGCAAAATGTCCTGTCTGTACTCATTTTACAACTTCATGGCTAGAACCAGGCCTCGATGCATTTTTCTGTGTTTCCTCTGCAGTTTTTATTACCATTGTCAATGCTGAATATGGCAGTCCTAGGCATTCAACGATGTTCGTTTTTGTTTCATTATGGTTGTTTTTAACCTCATATTTTTTTTTAAACTTTTCTCCATGACTACAAGATTTTCTGGATTTCCTATTTACCTTTTGATAGGCACACAGATTTTTTTTCTTTGAGACTGCAATGTTCATTGAACTGCAAACACAGAACAAGACCTTGTTTGACCATATTGTTGACGCGTGTGCAGGGATAATGTGTTCCATAAATACATGGAGCATCGGCATATATTGTCTCCTTGCTTAATGCGTCATCAGCAGCAACCCTTTTATCCACATTTCGTGTCAAAAAAGTTATCTCAAAAGGGTTCGCTTATTGAATTAGATGGGATTAGATGTCAGTTTTCTCTCACATCCTCAGTACTATATAAAGTATAGGTACTCTAAAGGAATAAGTAAATTAATATGTTTTGTTCATGGGGACCAGACAAATGTGATGTATTAATGAGAAAACATATAACAAAAAAAACATAATTGGGCTAAATATTAATGGACAAAGTTCAGTCCCAAAAAAATTAGCATATTACTGTGAAAAATGTAGATGTGAATTGCATATAAATGAGGTTCAACTGTATATCAATTGCTTTCTAGTTATTACACATTACACAACTGCAGTATTATGTTGGTATAATAAAGTTTATACTTGTTTGCTCATAAATAAAATTCAGTTTACATTTGACTTCAGGTAGTTTCTTCGTCTTCTCAGACTTGAAAACTTCCTCTCTGCTGTATAAGTTGATATAGAGATCATTCATAGGAGTCAAACAAACTTCAATAACTTTGGAAACATGTTCTTCACTTACCTAATTGCCAAGATTTGAGGGAACCTGGCCTCTCCCAAATATTTTTGAGGGGCGAGGGGCAAAGGGACCAGGTTCATAGAGTTAGAGCCCCTCAGGTAATCCTGATTTATTTTTGCAATAAAATTCACAGATGTATTTTTTTATATAGCAAACACAGTGTGTTGAAACAAACTCACTTTTTACATTTAAAATTCAAATGCTGCTAACAATGAGGTAGAGTTTCACAAGATAATCCATGGATTTCCTTTTTTAATGATTCTCTCCTTCTGGCAGGATGTTAGGAAAATCACAGCAGCATAATGATCTTTAATCCATTAATTCATTCATTCATTCATTCATTAAACAAGCACAATATGGCAAGCAAAAGAAGAACCTGTCTTTTTCTCTTTTCTCTCCACATTTCACTGATGTAGACATACTGGTGTCTTTTCCATTGTATAATGTCCAGTTCAGTTGATTTCTTGATAAATACGCACATGCATCATAAACTAGACAGAGACATAAAGAGAAGATCATCAGGGAGTGTTAAGTAAATGTTATTTTTTTTAGGAACAATGTTTTAAGTATGAGAACTTGAAGGGTTCATTTGTGCATTGTGTCGTCAAACCTGTAACCAAGTAAAAATAAGGTGAGGGTATATGTTCTCTCTCTCTCTCTCTCTCTCTCTCTCTCTCTCTCTCTCTCTCTATCTCTCTATCTCTCAGAAATATGAAATGGGATAAGTTGATGAGTCGCACGTAAAATATAGTAAATTAAGTTCAGGTTATTATTCATTCCATTCCTGTTTTCTCACAAATTCTTTCAGACAGGGGATTAAAATAGGTGAGTATTTTAAGTGAAAATAAGCACAATTGCGCCACTACTAATCATTTGCATAATCTTGCCTTTACTCTTATTTTTTCTCTCCTGTGTTTCTCTGTTGTTGTTAACAAAATTATAGATTCCTCCTAATAATCCAGTTACGGACTCTATTATGGTTTCCTCAATTTTCCTTTTATCTGATAAGTTTTATCACCATTTGTGCTCCTATGAAAATGTTACTTCATTTATTTTGTTTTAAAGGTTTTCCCTGAAATTCCTGCCAAAATTATATAAAACTAAAACTTTTTGTGTTTTTTTAAATTTTGACATTTTGTTTTTGTTCTAACAATGACTGACTTGTGTTTGTGTTTTGCTTACTGTATGCTAACATGCTAACCCTTGCTGTATGTTGTGTTGTATTGGATTGCAACCCCTGCAGGAGTCGACTACTGTACTAAAGGACATATGTGCCATGCAAATGCTACCTGCCTGAACTTACAGACTACTTATGCCTGTCAGTGCAATGTTGGATTCTTTGGAGATGGCCATATGTGCCATGGTAAGTATAAGAGCTGTTCATACTTCCTTGTGCAAAGGATTTTCTCACACAAACTTAACATTTTCAATACCATATTACTGAAAGTTATTCCACCATAGAAAGTACAATTATTCTAAATTAGGAAAAGGCACTCATTGGATAGATGACATTAACTGTATTCAGTAAGCAAATCTATGAAGTAATGTCCATTATTTGGCTCTTCAGTCCATAGACTGATTTGATGCAGTACTCACTCACTCACTCACTCACTCACTCACTCACTCACTCCATAGGCTTCTGAGAGACGTGAAGTTCCTGTGCCGATGTCACAATCCTCTTCCATCCTTTTCGATCTTGAGCCAACTCTTCCCAGTTATCAATTTGGAGGGTCCAGTATACCTTGTTGATCTCCTTCTTCCAGGTGCTTTGAGGTCTTCCTGAAGGTCTTTTCCCATTAAGAGATCCCTTGTATAGATCTACTGGTGCTCTGTTATCCTGTATCCTCAGTACATGTCCAGCCCAGCCCAGCACAGTCTGTTGGATTCTATCACACCCATTATAGTGTGTTGTTGAGAGAGAATGTAAGTCTCATAATTACATCTTTTCTGACAGCTTTGAGAGATAGGATCCAATCATGGGCCAAATATTTTTCTATAAACTTTATTCTCAAAGACTTGCAACTGCTGCTGCTCTTTCTTGGTTATACTCCATGTCTCGGAACCATACAGAAGTACTGGTTGAATGATTGTATTGTAGATAATCATTTTTGCATTCCTTATTAGAAACTTGAAGCCAAATATAGGGCTCATGGAGTAAAATGCCTTATTTGCATTCTTAATTCTAGCTTGGTGTTCCTGTTGCCTTTGGTTTTGCTCATTGATTAATACACCAAGGAATTTAAATTCCTCTACTCTTTTAAATATATATTTCCCAATCTTCAAAGGCAATTTGTCAACCTCCTCATGATACAGTCTCTGTACAACCATGTAATGTGTCTTTTTATCATTTACCCGTAAGCCAGTTTTTGCTAGTTCCACAAATAACTGCCTAATTTCTAATTCATTGCGGCCACTAAGAACAATATCATCTGCATATGCAAGGACTTTATGTTGTCTCCCCGGTATGATGCCAGCAGGTACAAGAGCTAATTTCCTGATAATCTTCTCCAGTGCAATGTTGAATAGAAGAGGAGATGTGCATCCCCTTGTCTCAGACCAGTTTTATTCTGGAAGGAACTTGATTTTCTGCCCTTGAGCAAAACACAGCTAACATTACCATCCATACACAGTTTGCACATGTTAATTAATTTTATGGGAAAGCCAAATTCAATTTGATGCAGTGATTTCAGTAATACCCTATTCTGAGCTAATATTTTCATCTCTACTTAATAAAGCAGCCTACATCAACTCTGATTTGTTTATCATACTTGTTTCTTGGCCTTCCCATATGTTTCTTATCGAATTCACTTTCTTGAAAAACTTAAGTACCATATTTTTTGGACCATAAGACGCACTTTTTATTACAAAAAATACTGCCTAAAATATACTGTAGCTGTGTCTTATGGTCTGAAGGTCTATCATATTTAGACACTGAATATATATTTGTTCCATCAGTGTTCAAAATATTCCTTACAATACTCGCAGTATTTGACCCCTTTTATTTCTGCAATTAAGAAACAGTGGCTATGGTGTACCTGCATTTGTCTGACAGAAATGAGAGTTGCCAGGGAATTCCTAACAAGACGTCTCATAACCCCAATCTCCTTATCGTTACAGGCAAGCACAAAGAGCTGTAACCTTGACTACCATTACAGGTAACCTTCAAGGAAGGGCAGAAAGAAAATCTTTCACTTTGTAATCAGTACCAAGTTCCGATAGTGGCAAGTTTCGGTAGTGACAATTTACTGTACACAATGTCAGTTGTACAGAAGAGATTTTCTTACAACATAGCATTGAAATTAAAAGTTGTGGAATACACAAAACTACATGGTGATAGAGCAGCAGAATGTGAATTCGGACCTCTGCCAACTGAGAAAATGATATATATGCGAATGGCGAAAACAAAAAAATCACTTGTTGAACCTGGGAAAAAATAAACTCTTTTAGGACGCATGCTGAAAAATGGCCTCTCCTAAGTCAGAAATGAAGGAATGGGTAACAAACCACAGGAATAATGGTACATCTGTGTTCATCAAAATGACCTTCTGTGAAGCGAGGAGATGGGCGTCCACACACAACATAGTGGATTTCATGGGAACACCTGCTTAGTATTACCAATTTATGAAAAGACATGGACAATCAATGCGCACTCGCACTAGGATTTTGAAAAAGATGCCAGCAGAATATGAATCCAAAATAGTGAAAATTCACAAATTTGAGTTTGATGCATTGAAAACAAACTCGGTCAAGTTGGTCATATGGACGAACTGCCTCTAACCTTTGATGTTCCATTAAACAGAACTGTTAACAGTAAAAGAACTAAGACCACCACTATAAAAACATCCAGCCATGTTGTCTTGCTGTGCAGATGGTACAAAATTGGCTCCAATGATATTTTTTTAAGAGAAAAACTATACCCAAAAATAAAATTCCACAAGGTATAATCCTTCGTGTTCAAGAGAAGGGACGGGTGGTCAAAAATGGAATGAAGGTGTGGTTGAAGAAAGTGTGGTCTGAACATCCCAGTGGTCTCCTGAAAGAGAAATCCCTTCTTGTGTTGGACCAGTTCAAGTCTCTCACAACGGATGCAACAAACTTGAGAATGAAGGACTTGACCACTCAATTCGCAGTGTTTTCAGGGAGCCTCACAAGCCAGTTGCAGCCACTGGATTTCTCAATAAACAAACCATTCAAGGTTTCCATGAATGAAGAGTGGAAAAAATAGATGGCTGCACCTCATCCCAACAGCCTCCGTGGCTCAGGCGGCAGAGCACCAGCCTCTCACTGCTGTGTCCTGTAGATCAAATCCTGTTCACTCCATATGAGATTTGTGTTGGACAAAGCAGAGCCAGGACAGGTTTTTCTCTGGGCACTCCGGTTTCCCTGTCATTTTTCATTCCAGCCACACTCTTCACTATCATTTCATTTCATCTGTCAGTCATTAATCATTGCTCCAGAGGAGTGCGACAGGCTTCGGCAGCTGGCACAAATCCTATCCTCACCACTAGATGGGGGCTTCATTCATTCCATTCCTGACCCAGTTGAATGACTAGAAACAGGCTGTGGATTTTCATTTTCACCTAATCATGATCTAATGCCAGCAGGATAAATGAAGAGACTAGTCTGTGAATAGGTGACATGCCATGTGAAAAAGGAAACAATTAAGTCACGTAAGAAATGCAGTATAAGTAATGCCTTTGATGGTACCGAAGAGATACAATATGTTGTCATTGTTTGAAGAATCAGAAAATGAAAGTGAAATCTCAGAAATCAGCATTATGAGTGATGAATGAGTGTGAGCATTTTGAGTACTTACCTACTTGTGATTTGTAACAGTGACAGTATTGCACTACCTACCGGTAATTTGTGTTTGTATATAAATTAAATTATTTCTGTAAAATTTTGTTTGAAAATAACAGCGAGATTTTTCCTTAAATGTCATCAAAATATCAGGGTGCATCTTATGGTCTGCAGTATCTTATGGTCCAAAAAATGTGGTAAATGATTCCTGGATGTCTCAAGATGAGTCCCACCAATCTCTCTCTAACTGCATCAAAGTTTACAAACCATTCTCTTGTAAACCAATTTGTATCTGTATAACTTCATTTGTTCATATATCATCCCTAGAAAGCCACAGTGTCATAAGCACCAAAAATGTAATTTTACAAGAGAGCAAAAAACTGTTTTTGTTCACAAAATTTTATTTCTTCTTACACATTATGCACTACAAGTTTAAAAATTACATTTTTTTAAATATATGATACTGTTAAAGTGCATTTTATTTCACAAAATTGCACTTAAGACAGTTTGTTGGAGCTATAATTGTAACGTAATGACATTATGATATTGATTAAGATAACAGTTATACTACTGTGCATTAACATAAATCTGCTTGATAATCTTACAAAATTAAGGTTGGAAATGACATAAATGAAACTACACAGATGCAAAGTATTGCAAACACCTCATAAGCAAAATTCCTAGTGCTTATTTCCGTGAACTGGAAATAGTTTAGCTCTAAAACTGACAGCATTCCTTTCAAGAGTATTCACATGTTTGCTGACCAGCCTAGCACTCCTCAAGACATCACTGGCAGACATACACCTGTAAACTGAATTTCATGGGAACGAAGAAAGAAGGGGAAGACTTTCCAATAGAAGTTCTAACAAGAGATTATTATTATTATTATTATTATTATTATTATTATTATTATTATTATTATTATTATTATTATTATTATTATTATTATTTTGCACACAGGTCTTGCACTCACTGAAACACAAAACAAACTGTGTTGCGAGACAAAGCCAGAGCCGGTACTCTCCACAGGCTCCCCTCTCTCCCTGCAACTAACAGCTAAGTCACTCCCAGCTGCCACTGCCTTTGTTCCAAGATAATTGGATATCCCAGTATATACCACAATATAATATTCCTTTCCAATAGTAATACTAAAGAAAGTGCCTTCTGTGACTGTCTAAATATGTATTCTCTCTCTCTCTCTCTCTCTCTCTCTGAGTAAGTGCATGTTACTCTCTGCTTACCTGAAATTAGACTATACAATGATGAGAAAACATCCTGCTTATAAAGCTAAAATAACTCTTGTTCTACAGATGTTGATGAATGTCAGCAGGAGGGAGGTCTTCAAGGTCATCATTGCCACAGTAATACTCGATGTGTCAACACACCAGGTTCCTACGTATGTGAATGCCTACAAGGTTACAGGCGACTTGACAAATTTAATTGTGTTGAGCTGGACGAATGCAGCACAGGAGACCACGCTTGCCACCGACATGCGAACTGTGTCAATACCATGGGTAGTTACCATTGTGTATGTCAAGAGGGTTACCGAGGTGATGGTTACAACTGTGACCGTAAGTACCTATTTAAATATAGTTATAGAAATTCCTTTAACTGGTGATGAAAAACAACGCTGAATGTGTAATGCTTGCACTATTCAAACAAAATATTAAAAATGGAAGTTATAAATAAGACATTCTTTGATTATGTCAAGTATTATTTAAAAGAATCAAAATTTCAATAGTGTCTAGGAAATTGGTTTCAGTGATCCTTGCAATATTTATGTATTGTTTGCTATCACAGATAATATTTTTGTTAAATTTCTTGCTCATTCTGCCACTTCCTTATGAAGCTGGAGTAGAAAGAGATTGTTGGAAACAGAAAGAAACAGGTGGGGAGAATACAGCAGTGTGTTTGTCCCCACAAAATTAATTAAAAACTAAGCCATAGGTCACCCAACAGTTCCAGTTTTCCCATCATATTTCCATCTTGTTGAGTGAAACAGAATGTCCAAATTGACACATAGGCAGCCTGCATGGCATTAGATCAAAATGTGTGCACACGATAACCAAGACCATATGATAATTACCATCACCATCATAATGAGCGGGGGGGGGGGGGGGCAATGACTTGCCAGCTCTTCAATCTTGATGTGGGAAGTAAGTATAGGATAAAAAGAAATGCATATTATGGAAATATTATGTAACTAAATAATTTATGATTAAATAAGGGGTCTCTATTTTGGGCGAGACCTTGACAACAGGAATAACATTTCATAAACATTATCCTGAAATAATATTTTAATTTTTATTTACATGCACGTTTTCTGTATTGACCATTCATATGTAAAGTATTTAAATTCTTAATGAATTCTTACTAAAAATGTGTATGTTATAAATATTTATAGTATTTATTTAATTGCAGCCATTTGTAACCAGACATGTTTGAATGGAGGAGAGTGCTTAACACCAGGACACTGTACCTGCAGAAAAGGCTATATTGGACCAAGTTGTGAGCTTGATTTGAATGAATGTGCCTCAGAATTACATCGCTGCCATAATAATTCACAGTGTATTAATATGCCAGGGTGGTATTACTGCAAGTGTAAAGATGGCTACCGCAGCATACTCCATGACAATAGTTTGGGCACAATGTGTCAAGGTAAATCTGTCTCATATATTAACAGAAGTAAAGGAAGTACAATATAATAAAAGTAGCAGTTCTGCTAGGAAAGCTACAGCATGCACTCAAAAAGACCAAGGAGCATTAAAAATACTGTAATCAGTGTACTATTCTGAATTTGGGCTCTCACTGACATAATTGAAACACAAAACTTTTAACTGAGGTTTAGATATTAATAGCACTTGATTTCAACCATTTATACCTGAATTTGTAAAAGGAAGGCCATTCTAAAGTCTGCTTGTTATTTTAAAAATGTAAATGCCTTGCATGGTCACATAAATTTCAAATGGTAGAATTAAATTGTAGGAGAATGATCCAGAAGGATTGTTCCTTGGCTTTTATCTCAAGGGGCCATGTGTTTTAGCTAGTAAACTGAAACTGCTAGTTGTTCAGGAGGTGAAGTATCCATAAGTGTATTAATAATGAAGTACTGAAAGATTTCACCATGTGGTTACGGGAACACAGCTGTGAGTTAGCATTCAGGGGATAGTGGGTTTGAACCCCACTGTCAGCAGCCCTGAAGATGGTTTTCTGTGGTTTCCAATTTTACATGAGGCAAATGCTGGGGCTGTACCTTAATCAAGGCCACAGTTGCTTCCCTCCCACTTCTAGCCCTTGCCTATCCTATCATCACCGTAAGACCCATCTGTTAAATTAATAAATTTCATTGTTTGTCCGTATTGAACCAAGATTACAACTTTTATTATAATTTGGATCCACCTTATTCAATACATAAAAACTGTTGTTTAGATGAAATTACAACATATATTTCAATCAGAACTAGTTTCAATGCCCTTTTTGCGTTATCATCAGCTGATATAGGTTCTTGGAAAAATTGGCAATCACATAAGTTTATCTACGTCAAATTGAACACAATTTAAAACCATATTAACAGCCTAAAACTGTGTTACAATTAGATTGTTTCAAAATCCCTATTTTCTACAAGTCCTTAACTTGCGAGTCTTAAACCTTAAATTGATGAAAACATACATAAACTGGTTTGCTCACTAATAAACTAACGTGGATTTAAAAGAACAACAACTTAAAAATAAAATAGTCTTGAAGAAACATTAGCTTAATTTAACACACTTCTTAAAACGTGATGTAGAATCGTATCAAAATAATTCAATAAAATCTTCAGAGTCGCTTTAATGGAGCAATCCTAGTGAGGTGGAAATGAGCAATCGGTCCTTTAAGATGTTAACAAGTACAACGTTCCCAGTTCAATGCAGACCTGAAATAATAGGAATCTAATAAACTATCGCTTAACTGAAGAACCAAAATATAAAATTACGTCTTATAACGTAAACGTTTTTATGTGACTCACCTCAAAAGATCGCTCTCCATGCGAAGCACAATGAAGCCTAGCGAGCAGTGTTGTGTTAGTAATCAAGTGTCCAAGGCTGGTCTGGGCCGAAGGGGGGAAATAGGGGAAAGCGGGAGGAGCAACTGAGGAGCAGCAACCTGTTGGAGCTCTGGAGGGCGTGGTCGTAGAAAGCAACTAGTAAAGCTATTACGCATAATATGAAACACCGTCCTATTGGCTGGGATATGTACATTTTTAAAAAAACTCAATAGGGAAATCAAAAAGAATATTTGATTTTTCAGAAATTTCATTTAAATTAAGGTTTGGATCAAAATACTGACCCAGGTGTATATAGCAACCCTCCGTAACATCCAGCAAACTTCCTTTTCCTAAGTTCTCCAAGATCTCAATGTCCTGTTCTATAGATGTGAATTTATGCTTTAGATCATGTACATGCTGGCCTACTGCGGAAAATCTGTTATATTTTATTGCATTGGTATGTTCCGTGTATCTAACTTTAAAACTTCATCCTGTTTGACCTAGATATGTGCACCCACAGTCGTTACATTTAAATCTATACACACCCGATTTGGTATATGGGTTCGATCTATTAACTGAGGCTGAATTGTGCAATACAACTGTATTATTATTATCAGTACAAAACGAAACCTTGACATTATATTTCTTCGTCAGCCCATCTATAGGTGGGCGTAGCACTCATTGGGTTAAAGTATGCCCATTCTTCTTCAACCCTTCCGTTGTCTTCCTTAGATATACTTGTTTTACTATGTGTCTGGAACTCTTCATTTATTTCCTTCTCCTGCAATTTCCACACTCTTAGCTTTCTTTGCCTAATCTCAGTCATCTTTTGTATCTTTCCCATCTTTAACTTAGATATCACAACTCTGTGATCTCCTTCATAAGGTTCACTTGGGAGGGCTGTTACGTCTACCAACATTTTCCTGTCACCTTTCTCGACCAAAATGTAATTTATCATAGTTTTGATTTTGTTATCTGAACTATATCTTGTTATCTTCTGACTGTCTTTCTTTCAAAACAATGTGTTACCAATGATCAGTTCATAAAGTCTACCAAAATATCTCCAGCCTTGTTTCTCTTCCCATATCCAAATGGACCTATAATCTCTTCATCTCCTTTTCTTTCCTGACCTACTGGGGCATTCATGTCTCCTATGAAAACAACCTTTTTGTCCTGTATATGGCCTTCCAGATATTCAAGGTATTCCTCTAGATCCGTATCTGTATTTCCTGTTTGTGAAGCATACCCTTGAATTATATCTGTAACACCAGTTTCAAGTCTCAATTTATGTTTTCCACCAATTCTAGGTATTCCTTTAGGTCTTTTCTAATTATGAGACCTACACCATTTTTGGCTTCTCTTCCTCCACTATAGTATAAGGTGTATCCTTTCTTTAGTTTCCTCTCACCTTTTCCTTTCCATTTGGTCTCACTGATTCCCAGCAAAGCTATATTTTTGTCAACCATAAAATCTACTATTTCTTCCACTTTCCCTGTTAGTGTCACTACATTGATGGTTGCTATCTTGATGTTTTTGGTTGCTGGTCGCCCATTTCTCCCATTTCTCCCAGCATCACAAGAATTGCACATTGCTTGTGGGGAATGCCCTAGCATTTTTCACATCACTTGTAGGGAACACCCTAGCATTTTCCAAGGCTTCAGTACACTTTTGTCATCATATAGGCTTTTATTACGATGGGTTCGCTACTCCCAAAGGCAGTTTAGAGCTACTGCCAGCCGAAACTTTTAGGCCGCTACTAACGTGGAGAACAGACACCTTTTGTAGCCGCTCCTCTGGAGTACAACGCTACTGTTGATACGGAGTTTCAGTGGCATCTCCTCCACGGAGGGCCCATTTCCCTTATATAAGGACTCCTCTGCCCTTAGCCGTTGGTCCTTATAGTGGATCAGGTTATTTACCACTGCCCAAGAGTTGGCGTGGAGACACTGCCTGTATGGTATTCTCCATTACCAGACACCTGTAGTACTGTATATGTAACTATCTCATAATGGAGTAGTTGCCTTGAAACTTGAAATTAGGTAGATTACAAAGGACATCATCTCTGAAGGGGGATTTGGTGAGATAAAGCACCAAACACAATGAAATTCTGAAGCGCCATTGATTAGATAACATACACCAGTAGTAACTATCCTTACCAGCAAAGGGGTGAACCAACAGGATGAAAATGCCCCAAAAGAAAAACATCTCATCACACTGGCGGACTACTATCAATAAACTGAGTAAGATGAAAAGTCTGATATGGTACAAGGAAATGGACAAAGCAATAGAGCACATCAACACATAGATAAAAGGAGCAGTGACAGAACATATCAATAAATAAATAAATAAATAAATAAATAAATAAATAAATAACCACTGATCTGAATTTAGGGTAGTCTCCCAGGGAGCAGATTCCCTATTAGTTGTCTTTTCTTAAATAATTTCAAAACCAATCAATTGGTTGTGCTGTTTTGGGTCACATAGCTATCAGCTTGCATTTGGGAGATAGTGGGTTGAAACCCTACTGTCAGCAGTCCTGAAGATGGTTTTCCGTGGTTACCCATTTTCACCCCAGGTAAATGCCAGGGCTGTAGCTAAATTAAGGCCACGGTTGCTTCCTTTCCACCCATAGCCCTTTCATATTCCATTGTTGCCATAAGACCTGTGTAGGTGTGGTGTAAAGCAAATTGTAAGGAAGAAAGTAAATAAATAAATAAATAAATAAATAATCATTTAATTCAAAGAACTTGGAAATGTATCAAACATTCCCTTGGTAAATTATTCCAATCTTTAACTTCTCTTCCTATTAACAAATATTTACCCTAATTTGTCTTCTTGAATTCTAACTTTATCTTCATATTGTGATCATTTCTGCTTTTAAAAACACCACTCAGCCTTATTTGTCTACTAATGTCATTCCACGCCATCTCTCCACTGACAGCTCCGAACATACTGCTTAGTTGAGCAGCTCATCTCCTTTCTCCCAACTCTTCCCAGCTCAAAATTTGCAACATTTTCATAACACTATTCTTTTCTCAGAAATCACCCTGAACAAATCGCACTGCTTTTCTTTTGATTCTTTCCTGTTCTTGCCATCAAGTAATCCTGGTGATGATCCCATACACTGGAACAGTACTCTAATTGTGGTCTTACCAGTGACTTACATGCTCTCTCCTATCCATTATTAATACAACCCTTAAATACCCTCATAACCATATGAAGAGATCTGTAACCTTTATTTACAACCCAGTGTATGTGATTACCCCAATAATGCCAAGAAAGGAAAAAGATGGTTTGATAAAGAATGTTATTGGGAAAGGTAGAGAATTCTAATCATTCTGCACTTCCTGAAAGAATCAAGGAACAACACAGACCTGGAAAAATATAATAGGGATAGGATCAGATGTAAGAACCTGAAATGGTAAAAGTAGAAGGCATGCCTTGAAGGGGAGCACAGACAATTAAATAGAGGAAATAGAAAAGGATTTATATAATGTGTTAAGACCAAGACAGCCAAGATTCCCCGCACACACATCTATGACAATGTGGAGGTGCACGTGAGTCAAGTAGCCAGTGAAGAGGAAACAAAACCGCTACTGAATGAAAAGAGGGCATCAAATCCATGCCCTCCATTTACCAGAAGGAAAGTGGAGAATGATATAAGCGCTGGAAGAAATAACAGGTTATCAGGACCAGATGGAATCTGCAATGAACACCTAAAGCAAACAAGCTGTAGGCTATATATTGGAAATTCGGACAGAGTTGCTAAATGTAGGTCTGGAAAAAAATAAAACCACCGACAGAGTGGATTAAAAGGACAATAGGATTATTCTATAAAGGAAAAGGCAATACGAGCGACTCAAGTACGTACAGAGGGGTTGCACCAACAGAAGCTCCTTACAAGACTAATTACAATGAGGCTCCATAAACTAGTGGATCCACTATTCCTGGAAGAAATGTTTGGATTCAGACCAAAGAAACCCACCACAATGGTAACAGAAAATCTAATTAAAGGTATTCATACATCTACAGAACATGGCAAACTGTGCATAATGTCTATGGACCTTTCTAAGGCATTTGAGCAAGTAAATAGGCAAACGTTGATTCATAAGCTAGAGTCCATGGTAGAGAAGTCCTTGCTCACTAGACTGGTTGCCAGCATCATGGCAGAAAATTATCTCCAAATTGAGGACAATGAGGGGTGATCAGGACGTATCAGTCAAATGAATGAAGTGCTTAAGGATGATCCTGTGAGTCCCCTCTTCTTCAATGTACTCATGCATTATGTGGATGCAGTAAGGAAAGTGCCTAAAATAAGAATGTACATCTATACAGACAATCAGTTTAGCTCTGGCCTCAAAGGACCTTTCGATCGTACAGAAGGCAGTAGATAGACTAAGAAAATGAAGACAGAAAATTAAATACAGTTAAATAACAAAAAAATAGAACTGATGGCATGGTGGGAGGAGTTTTATGCAATGGATGCCATGATTGAACTGGAGTGGTCCTGAAACAGGCTTCAAACCAGGGCATGTAGTAATGGACCTTGATGTGAACATTGTGTGTGTGAATTATGTGAAAAGTGTGTGACTGGTACCATTTAAGTGTGGACAAAAACTCAAATCTACATATTAATAAAATAATCATGTTTCATAACTTTGCAGAACTAAAATCTATTAATGAAATAATCAATATTTCACAACTTTGCATGCTGTGCATTGTATATTAATCACAGTATTAGATAGATTTCCAGCATTTGTCTAGTAAACTGAATCTTGTTTCTCTGAACAGTGCAGATTACCATACATGTGGGGAAATTTTCAATAAAATTCAGAGTGAATATCATCCTGTTCAGTATTATAATATAAATAATTTAATTATAATTTGAAGTTAGCCTGACGTACTTTGAACACATTTCAGCAGCATTTAAAAAGAAAAAAGGAAATTGTACGTGTCAACGCTAGGCTGACAGCTAATTGATCACTGAGTTCAAAGAACATATTAGAACATATTACACTTTAATCAATCATTTTCTTTTGTTGATGTTTAGATATTGATGAGTGTGCAGAAGGGACACATACTTGCCATGAATCTGCTCAGTGTGTTAACACTGAGGGAGGTTTTCGTTGTACCTGCGCCCAAGATGAAACCAGCAACTGCAAACTTAGTAAGTAATACTGGTATGATTCTATGCTTATTTATTTTATTATACAATTGGTTACTCAGACTCCTCTACAATTTCTCTTATTGGAACACTTTATGTTATAAATATAAGCAGTATTGGTAACTGAGGAGCATTTTTTCAAAACTCAATAAATGCAGACATTTTCGAAATTGAGTTATGAATATGTTATCAGTTTGACCTTGCTCACCATCCTGCACAATCATCTTTTACATAAGTTGATATTTGCCGTGTATAGAAGTGGTTGAAATCACTAGGTTTTTGCAAAAGTCAATATATGCTCTCGGAAAGTTAAAGCAAAACTCGATAAATGCAGTTAACTATTAATAACATTGCATTCTCATGGGTAATTGGAAGTGTCACTCTATGGTACAATCGAATGCCAGACTCTGTTATTGAAAGGATGTATTCTTTCAACTGCATGCCACATGTTCGTCAACAAAATGAAACTCACTTCTTGAGAAGTTTTAAATAACTTACTGTGTGAGGAAGTATTTCACTCCATAACAGTATGAATGAGTCTGAAGATTCTGAAACTGGTGTGCCGATTCAGGAATGAGTCGGTGGAAGAAAGTCTACATACAAGAAGAGAGTACCTGGAAAGACTGGCTAGAACTAAAAATGAACCTAATATTAAATGCATTCATGTACCTGCCCACAAGTACAGAAACTCAAAGGATAAAACAATGCAAAGCTGCTGTACTCTGCATCACCAAATTCCGTCATTATGTGACTTCTTTAAACAAGATCGATTAAGACAAGTTTCTATTGAAGTATATGCACATTTCCACACCTCAGCACAGAGTAGTGAACATTGAAAGTACTAGGAAGAAGAAAACTGTTTCTGTGAAGTACAGCATTAGGATGATGATATAGATGTTGATTCCCATAGGGAATCTGAAATATTTGTTCCGAATGAGTAAATTTATAATACCAATATAAATGGTCCGTTATTGGACATTATAAATTTTCCAGCTAACTCATTCCTGGTTGCCAGCGTTTCACCCTCGTGTGCTAGGCTGGGCTCATCAGTTGGTACCAAATACAGTACCAGTTGGTACCAAATGATGAGCCCAGCCTAGCACACGAGGGCGAAACGCTGGCAACCAGGAATGAGTTAGCTGGAAAATTTATAATGTCCAATAACGAACCATTTATATTGGTATTACAGGGAAGAAAAAGAGAAGAAATGGAATGAGTTTGCAGACAAACTGGAAGAGGACAGTAGAGGAATTATGAAATTGCTATACAGAGTAGTGAAAAACAAGCGAAGGGATCAAGAGACCATAAAAGCAATAGAACGTGATGATGGAACTCTGGCACAAGAAGAGGGAGAAATTAAACAAGAACTCAAGATCTATTTCGAAAAGCTGCTGAATGGAGATACAGAAAACATAACAACGGATAGAGGAGAGCCAAGTCGAGGAACCACAACTGAACCACCAATTACATGGCTTGAGGTTGAAAATGCGCTCAAGAGCATGAAGAAAGGAAAGGCAGTGGGCGTAGATGAACTAAGTGCAGATATGCTGAAAGCAGCGGGAGTTCCAGGAATCCAATGGCTCTATAGACTGCTCAACAAGATATGGGAGGAAAATACTATTCCTGAGGACTGGAAGATGGGCATCATTGTACCTCTGTTCAAGAAAGGAAGCCGACGAAAATGTACTAATTACCATGGTATCACACTACTGTCTCATGTCCTGAAAATATTGGAAAAAATAATAGAGACCAGAATCAGAGATATTGTTGAACCAATTTTGAAAGAAGAGCAGTATGGTTTCAGACCAGGAAGGTCAACTACAGACCTTATATTTGCAATTAGGATGCTAATGGAAAAATACTGGGAGAAGAACAAGCCTTTATTCCTAATATTTTTGGACATTGAGAAAGCATATGATAGTGTACCAAGGGAAAGAATTTGGCAATGCATGAAAGAACTTCAAGTGCGAGATAGCCTCATAGACAAAGTGAAAATGTTGTATAGTGGGAACAGAAGCTGTATTCAACTAGGATGTGGTTTGTCGGACTGGTTTGAAACAAAGAGAGGAGTGCAGCAGGGCAGCTCATTGTCACCACTTCTATTTATTATTGTAATGGGTGTAGTAATGAAATCTATTAAAAGGAAAGAACATGGAGATATCAAAGCCTTCACATATGCAGATGATGTTGCGATCTGGAGTGACTCAGAAGATGAATTGGGAGAGAGAATACAAAGCTGGAATGAGGAGTTTAAGAAATATGGTTTAAACATCAGCAAGACCAAGACGGTGGTGATGAAAGTGTATGGGGAAGGAGCAGAACCAATAGTCATGTTAAATGAAGCTCAACTGGACAGCGTTCCAGTTTTCAAATACTTGGGTAGCGTTATATCAAATGACAACCTAGCAAAACATGAGGTGAACAATCGAATCAATAAGGCAACACAATTCTACCACCAGGTAAGACACCTGCTGTGGGATGAGCAAATACCCATGAAAACAAAAATGACATTGTACAAGTCCTATTACACACCAATTCTTACATACAGTCTCGAAACCACAACACTGACCAATAGAGATAATTCCAAACTTCAGGCAGCTGAAATGAAATTCCTACGCACTATGATCCAGAAAACCAGGAAAGACAAGATTAGGAATGAGAAAATTAGAGAAGAAGTAGGAATAGACATTCTCTCCTAAATAAGATTCAGATATCAAGACTGAAGTGGTTTGGTCACATGAAGAGGATGCCAGTAAACAGAACTGCAAGGAAGGAATTTGACAGAAAGGTAGAAGGAAGACGACCCGTGGGAAGGCCACGAAGGAAATGGATAGATTTAGTTAAGAGTGATGTAATGCTGAGAGGTCATGATTGAGACAAGTTGGTGGAGGAAGAATGGTACAAGGACAGGATGAGATGGAGGAGGCTCATATACCACACCCGGGAAACTGGAGATGGTTTAGGATGATGATCACAGCATTAGGAAGAAAACTGGTGAAATACTTCCTGTCTGTGCTGCAACTTTTCAAGGAATTTCTGGCATGTTGAAGGACAGATTATCTTATCTGGCTAGTAGGTTTCATCATACTGGGAGGTTACCTAAGGAAAATCGAGGTTGTGACAGAACAGGCAAGGAACACAAGGACATAACGGTTGCCATTAAGAATCACATCAAAAAGTACAAATGCAGAGAGAGCCATCATGGCAGAAGAAAGTCTAGGAGAGGACATTTACTGTCATATCTCTCACACAATAAGATGTGGAAGACATTCTGTGAAGAAAGGAAAAGTTCTGGATTGAAACTCTGCTCGCTGTCAAAATACAAGAATATATTCTATAAGTGTTTCAATCTGTCATTCAAAAAGCCTCACACTGATACCTGCTCCACTTGTAAAATTGGTCTGATGAAAATAAAGACAGAAACATGCCCAGAGAAGAAGAATGAACTAAGGACAAGTTATAGATTGCATAAACTTTGTGCAAAGTGGTTTTATCAAATAATGAAAGAAGAAAACCCAGGTATCATCTAGATATGTTTCGACATGCAACAGAATCAGTCAGTTCCCAAGTTATCAGTGAGTGATGTTTTCTGTGATAGACAAGTGTGGTTATACAATCTCTGCATTATGATTCACTCAAAGGAGCAGAGAAAGGAATACATATTTTTCTATACTTGGCTAGAAACAGAATCCTCAAGAGGTTGCAACCAAGTTGCCTTGGCTTTTTTGTACTTTCTTTTTAACCTGGAAAGGAAACTGCACAAAGTTGGCCCTAACATGATACATTTATTCTCAGACTCTTGTAGCAGCTAAAACAAAAACAGTGTCATCTTGGCCACATTTGCTGCTTTCTTGGGAAAAAAAGCACATTATTCAACAATATTCTTAATTTCTTACCTATTCGGGGACACGGCTACAAGGCTCCGGACAGAGTGTTTGGTAGAACTGAGAAATCTGACAGAAGACGGGAAAACATACTCTCTTCCAAACAATACAATGATATCTTAGAGAAGCATACCACCCTTAAAATTCTGAGCAGGGGACTGGGAAACCAAAGATCTGAGAGAGAGTTCACAGAAGGTGCTACAAACTAGGTTACCATTTAAAATGAATAGTCAGTGTGTTATCACATATAATAAGAGACAAAAGAGAGTCCCTGTATCAGTACAGGATACCTACTTTGCATACCCAGTGGAAGTTGAAGTTCTGAAAATGAAATCCTGCCATGAAGCATTGCTAAAATCCTCTGTTTTACCAAAGAAAAATATGGTGAGCAAGGAAGGAAGAAGGATGTTCAAGCTCTGCTGAAATTTCTTGAAATACCAGATGATGCTGTGGAATTCTACAGGGTCATGTTAGAAGACAAGTAACAGCCTTCTGATGGCCATGTGTTTTGATGAGTTGTTAAATATTAATTGAGTAGACATTATTTTGTAAGAATTAATTTTAATTTAAACTGTGTGATATTCATATGTTCATCCATTACAATAGGATTGATAATATAGATTAATACATTACTTTGTTTAATGTTACATTGCTTGATGCTAAGCATGTTAGATTCAAATAATGTTGTGTAATCTTATGAGGGGGCATCAAATATAAATGGGATTATATTTATTTATATTTATTTATTGAAAAACACAAGGTAACTACAATTTATTTTTCCACATAGTTTCCTGCTTTGGAAATGCATTTGTCTCAGCATATGGGCAGCTTTTTGATGCCCTCATCGTAAAAAGAACAGGGTCGTGTCACCAGCCAGTTGCGCATAAAGTCTTCCACACTCTCATCATTTTGAAATCGTTGCCCTCCTAGAGCTTCTTTAAGCGGTCTGAACAAATGGAAATCGCAGGGCAATAAGTCAGGGCTGTAAGGAGGATGATCAAGTGTAGTCCAGTGGATTTCCTGTAGCTTGGAGACAGAGCTGCAGTATGGGGCCGCGCATTGTCATGGAGAGGATGACCTATCAAATCGGTTGGTCTCATCTTTTGCGGCGATATGCAACCCTCGCCTTTTTCAACAGCTCACAGTAATAAGCAGCATTGATTGTGCATTGCTCATGCAAAAGATCAATCAGTAAAATGCCTCACCAATTGGCAAAAACGATTGCAAGAACCTTGCCAGCTGACAGCCGAGTCTTGGCATTCTCTGGTGCTGCCTCCCCTTTCATCCACCACTCCTTACTGGCTTGTTTGGATTCAGGAGTGTAGTAGTGGACCCATGTCTCGTCGCAGGTGACGATCCAACTCAAAAGCACATATCTCCAGCTTCATCCCATCTACTCGATATGCCTGTCGGTGTTTGAAACACCAGTGTTTTAATCATTATAATTTTCTTCAGCTTCAGTGATGTTCCAGGTTTGTCTCCTCTGCACAGTTTTGGACATCACTTTGGCTGTATATCTCCTTCTACCTATCCTCGAGTTTCTTCCACAAACCTTGCTGTAAGCCTCTAACAGACCTCCAAACGTCTCAACTTCAGATTTTCGATCAAAAGGCAAGGGACTCATCTGGAACACACTTTACGGAGCTGTAGGTCATTTGTGATGATTGCTTGACAGCTCCCATAACTGATTCCGACTTGTTCTGCAATTTCTGATACTCTCGCCCATCGATCATCACTAATGTTTTTAACTGTACAAATGTTTTCATCTGTAATGCTGGTCCAAGGACGGCGATCGTGTTGCTGATTTTCCACACGTTCTCATCCTTCCTTGAACTTTTTATGCCAGGCAAACACACGCCTCCTTGACAACGTTTGATCACCGAACTGCGCAGTCAATCTCTGGCAAATTTCCGCCGCTGTAACTCCTTCATGAGTAAGAAATTTTATAATTATGCATTGTGCAGTGGAGGGGTGCACCTGTTGTTCCGACATCGTGAGCATTACTGATGAAACAGCAGGAAATGTCTAACAGCATGCTCTCCCCACTCCTCACGTTCCCACCTAAGCATAGCAGAAGTGCAGGGCCAGTCCTACCAACTGTTGATGTTCAGGAACAAAAATCCTGTTTGTATTTGATCGACCTTCGTACAATATCAAGTAGTCTATATTATAAAATTTATGACAATGGAGTTCAAAAATCAATAAATATTATTCATAAAATAACAAAAATAAAAGTAAGTAAATAATTCCATAAACAAAAGCATATCGTTCAGTTAGAGTATTAATGTGAAGTTCCATTTTACCAGAATATTTGCATATATCGACTTTTGAAAAACTTGAGAAAATTATCTTCTAATCTTACCTCATCCACCTTAAGGTTTAAGAAGTTCTATTCATGTACCGTGCTTGTCTCTATTGGAACTAATATCGATGAAAATTTGAAATGTTTCATACATATGCTTCTAAGAGAAAATAAAAAAATATATTTCCTGAAAAATGATGTTTGCCGCAAATGTCGAATTTTGAAAAAACACTCCTCTTCATTTCTGGACAGGTACATTGGAAGCATTGGAATGTACATAATTGATTGTATGTCATCATTATTTTATGGATGGAAATGTTTAAATATTTATATGAAGAATTTAATTTCCTTACAAATGCATACCTATATACATAGAAGCACATATCTCCAGCTTCATCCCATCTACTCGATATGCCTGTCGGTGTTTGAAACACCAGTGTTTTAATCATTATAATTTTCTTCAGCTTCAGTGATGTTCCAGGTTTGTCTCCTCTGCACAGTTTTGGACATCACTTTGGCTGTATATCTCCTTCTACCTATCCTTGAGTTTTTGTATTTACTTGCAATCTCTATGTGTGTCATACCACTGGAGTCTTAATGATGATGTAATGTCTTGTATTCTCCAATACTCGTCATGTTTCATACGTCTGTATTCCTTATTCTGTCCTATCTTGTTTTTCTGACCATACTCCAGATAGATCCCATTTGAGCCATCTGTCACGTATGGTAGGCCTATTCTATTTTCTTTCCTCATCATCTGTGTCTTGCATCCGTATGTCAACAAAGGTATCATTTCATTGACACTTTGTTGTTCCATATTAGATCTCAAATGTATTATTATTATTATTATTATTATTATTATTATTATTATTATTATTATTATTATTATTATTATTATTATTATTATTATTATTATTATTATTATTATTATTATTATTATTATTATTATTATTATTATTATTATTATTATTATTATTATTATTATTATTATTATTATTATTATTATTATTATTATTATTATTATTATTATTATTATTATTATTATTATTATTATTATTATTATTATTCTCCCATGCCTGTGGGATTGAGGGTGTGAACTGTGTTGCACATCTGAATTTGGCACTTTTTTATGGCTGGATGCGCTTCCTTATGCCAATCATATGTGGAGGGATGTAATCACTATTGCTTGTTTCTGTGGTAGTTGGTAGTGTGATGTGTTATCTCAATATGAAGAGTGTGTTGGTACAAACACAAACAGCCAGTCCCTGTATGCCTTTTCCTTTACATCCTTACTAAAACCCCTAAATACTCTCATAACCGTGTGAAGAGATCTGTAACCTTTCTTAACAACCTTTTTATTATGATTACCCCAATGAAGATCATTCCTTATACTAACACCTAGGTACTTAAAGTGTTCCCCATGAGGTACTATCACCCCATCAACACAATAATTAAAACTGAGAGGACTTCTCCTCTTGGTGAAACTTATAACCTAAATTTTCATCCCATTTACATTCACACTATTGTCTCTAGATCTTCCAATTTTTAAAGCTCTACTCAAGCATATTTGTCTACTTATGTCATTCCATGCCAACTCTCCACTGACAGCTCAAAACGTACCACATAATACCAATATAAATGGTCCGTTATTGGACATTATAAATTTTCCAGCTAACTCATTCTTGGTTGCCAGCGTTTCGCCCCTATTGGTAAATAGCACACCCACCAAGATGCATGACTAGTGCATACCGTGAAGGCCACTGCGTAGGCTACTTGGTGCCACCAGCAGTGCCAATGCACTATGAGAGACTTCGTCTCATTACCAAAAATTGATGCCTGCTTGGCCATCATATGATATTTCAGGTTCCCTATGGGAATCAACATCTATATCACATACCACATAGTCGAGTGTCTCTTCTCCTTACTCCCAAGTCTTCCCTGCCCAAAGTTTGCAACATTTTCGTAAAACTACTCCTTTGTCGGAAATCACCCAGAACAAGCCGTGATGCTTTCCTTAGAATTTTTTCCAGTTCTTGTACCAAGTAGTCCTGGTGAGGGTCCCATACACTGGATCTTTCCTTTCATTTTTAATTCCATAGTTTGTATTGGTATTCTTTCTTATTCAGCTATTCAGTATGCTACATTACTGTATCTTGGTCTCTTCTTCTGCATTTTACAATATAACTTTTCCACTTTTTTCTTTCCCTATGTCATCATTTCTCACCCTTATCACTTGTCATCACCTGCAATATAATTCACTTCAGTTTCATTTCTGTGTTCAATTTATAGCATTCTTTTTGGCACAGGCCAGTTTTTAGCCTCATACATCATAATACTTATATAATGTGATTATCCTTCATTGATGCATTATTGTTCCACAGTAGATTCCATAGTCCTGATAAAAGACACTCCCAACTGTATCGCCCAGCTGATTTTCATATCAAGTCTTGAATTCTCCATTATTTCACTTTCTAAGTACCTAATAAGAAGTTCCCTATCCTTTAAGTTGTCTCATATTTTCATAGCTATTTTTGCTTTGCTCTCTTGCCTCCTGTTAATACTATTGTCTTCTTTTTTTCCTTTTCACTGATTCCCATTCCTTTTTCTTCTGTCTTCTCTTTTATTCCATCAGTTAGTTCTTGGATCTCTTATCCCATCCTCTTCTAAAAACAATACCATCAGCAGAAACCATTTTGCTCAGTCTTTTGCCTCCTTATGTTGCTTTTACTGCCCACATGAAAAGCAGCAAAGATGACCTTATTTTAATCAAGTTTCAAGTTCAAGCTATTCTGTTTTCTTCTTTCTTCTTCCAAGCGAGTTGGCTGTGCAGTTAGGGACATGCAGCTGTGAGCTTGCATTCAGGAGTTACAGTAGTGGGTTCGAATTCCAAAGTCGGCAGCTCTGAAGACGGTTTTCTGTGGTTTCCCATTTTCACACCAGGCAAATGCTAGTGCTGTACAATTAAGGCCATGGCTGTTTCCTTCCCACTCCTTGCCCTTTCCTATCCCATTGTCACCAGAAGAGCCATCTGTGTCAGTGTGATGTCAAGCCAATTGTAAAAGAATCTTATTCTTCTTCTGTCACCCTTATACAGGGAGCTCCTTTGTCTGGCTATGGATCATTGACTTAACTATAGCATTTTAAATGTATTCCTACTATTTTTACTATAACTTTTCCAATAACCTTTTTTATTAGACTTCACAAACTTCACAAAGTCTTTTTAAAATATATGTCATAGTTATTACCCTACCATACTCCCAGTGCTACTCCACAGTTAATTTCATAATGTAAAAGGAATTCACACTGATGATCTTTCATTTTCAAAATAAAACTTCTGGTATTTGCACTGCCACTTTATTTCTTCTTTTTACTCTTCTTTCCATCATTAGACTGCATGGAATGTAATCCTGATTACTATAATTATTATACATCTTCTTACCTCTTTTCTTGAAAGTGGAATTTATAATTCTCTTTTGCCAAGTTTCTACATCCTGTTTCTCTTTTCCATATGGTACATACTTGACCAGTCTATATGTCCATGATGATCCCAAATCATACCTATATAATTTTTACTCCACCTCTGCCATTGAAATTTATGTTCAAACTTGTACTTCTTTTCATTGGATACCATCCTGTGTTGATTATTGTAGAATATTTGACTGATAGGAAAAGAAGTTGTTAAAACGTAAGCTCCATTACTAATATTACATAATTATATACAGTTGCTCAAAAGGTTAGCGCATTGTATTGTGTAAGTTCCTCACAGGTGCACTTTTCTCAGAAACATTTAGACATATAGATATGTTTGTTATGGGTATCCACGGGGTTGGTATCTACATGGGAGGCAAATTATTTTTTGATAATAATTAAAATTAAGTCTGATAGAATATGATATGCGAGGAACATACAATATCATGTGTCCATTCTTTTTTGTTTTGAGTGATTATACATCCAAACAAAACAATATGTTTCAGATTGTAAATTTGAAGGTGCAGAAGTGATCAATGGCCATACAGTTAGTCCAAAAGGCCACCCATGCCGACGGTGTGAATGTCTTGATGGAGTGATAACCTGTAAGGACCCAAATTGTGATTGTGCTGCACGTGGCAGCAAAGGTGACAAATGTTGCCCTCAGTGTGACCCGAGTGCTGCTTGTCGTCATCAAGAATTGAAGCACGTTGTTTTCCGCAGTGGCGAGAGATGGATCTACCAGTGTCAGACATGCGAATGTTTGGTACATTATTTACATTCCTATATTGCTTGAAATTTCTTCCCTCTGTTTCAATATTGATATATTATTTTTATCAGGAACCTATTTTTGATGTGGGCTTTTCTTTCTCCTTATCATATACCTTCACCTCCTAAATCAGTAAAGAATAATTCTTAAGTTATGCCCCTGCAAGAGATGTGAGTACTCACCCATCCTGATGAAACTAGAAACAGAGTGAGCTCATCAGGGGTTGAGACGAACTAGGTTATGAGGGATGAATGCAACTATGAAGATAGCAGTATGACATTTGTATAATATTCTAAATAAAAAAAACGAATGAAATATCCCACTTTAGCTACTTTTGTAGGTATGCTATTCTGGTTGTAAGGTTAAGCTGCACTGTAGCTGTCAAATGAAATATCACCTTCAATTTTCTTCTTTTGGCCACCATATTTAGTTTTATTTTATAATGTCACTATGTCTTTTGGGGTTTTCATATTTGAAGGGTCAGGGGAAAAAACAGCTAAGACAACTTCTTTCAGAACTCAGAAAATGGAATGTAAGTTATTTCTTTTTCAGGTATAATTCTGTTGTCATATGTTTCCTTTTTCAGGTATTTTATAAATTCATTTATTAAAAATTATTCTCAGCAGACTAAAGAACCTAGTAGTCACAAATTCACTGAGTCAAAACTGAAAAGTGAAAAATACATTGAATATCTGAAATTCAAAATGTATTAAACAATTAAGTTTCATCTGATGTCCAGTATATCAGTGCTAACTCGATTACAACAAAAAGTTGACTTACCTGGCTTTTTCTCCCTGACCCTTCATTTATTTTTATATTTCCTTTCTGTTGCTCCCTTTGCCCACACTAGGAGTGAGTGCATTCCACTCATACTTTCCAGCTACTGTATCTATAATTATTTATATAATCAGTTTAGGACCAGGATAGCATATATCCAATAACATTACTTTTCAGGAAACAAGAAAATCTGAAAAGTTTGGTATTGTTTTGGATATAACTAGTTATATATTTGGATTTGAAAGTTGTTTTTTCTGTATATCAGCAACATACAGTAGGTATTTCTAAAGAAGACTGTGTACTTACATGCATGGCATACAGGTAATTTCTTTCTACCAATAAGTGAGTTACACTACAGATTTATATTTAAAAGCATCCAAATCACTCTTAAACTGTTTGGGAGCAAATATGTTTCAATCTAAATTAAAAAACACATGATATATGCTAGTTTGGCTATTTTTGTAGGTACGCTATTCTGGTCCTAAGTCTAAGCTACACTGTAGCTATCAAATGAAATATCACATTCAATTTTCTTCTTTTGGCCACCATATTTGGTTTTATTTTATACATCACTATGTATGTGGTTACAGTATGGTGAGATTGATTGCTGGCCAATGGAATGTCCACCTCTAACATGCAGCGAGCCTATCTTGTCACCTGGGGACTGCTGTCCACGTTGCGAAGATGATCCTTGTGCTTTGGACAGCAGCACAAACACTAGCCTGTCAGCAAGAGGAGAACCTTGCACTTATGCAGGGCATCTTTATGATTCTGGTACACAGTGGCAAGACCCAAACGATAAATGTACCGCCTGCAATTGCAAAGTAAGTAATGAATCGACTTAAACTTGAAGTATGTTCATTGCAATTTTTAAATGTTAATTATACTCAAGACAACATGGAATATGAAATGCAGGACAGATATATTAGGAAAAACATAAGGAGTAGGTAGATGGTTGTAACATTTGAACCACACAGATATAAAGTTCTAGTAAATCATTCTTAAAAATTGTAATATTAGATAATACCTACAAAATAATGAACTCTTGTACTTAATTTAAGTATTAGAAAGGAACAAATAAGTGTCAAATCTAGTCTTATATAGACAGATAGGAACAAGGAAAGGAACACATAATAGCTCAAACTCAATGGCAGGTCACAGGGTAGGAAGAGAAAGCAACAGAAAAATGACACAAGGACATACATGAAAACACAAAAGGACAAGGACAGTCTCCACATCTTCAAATAGACAGTCTCTTTCCTTATCAGTAGGAGCTGCCTGGTTAAGATGGTAAAGGCGTGCTCGGTTCACCCGGAAGGACGTGGGTTCGAATCCCCATCAGGAAGTTGTAAAATTTAACAAACAAGATTTCCACTTCCGGAGGTGCACATGGCCCTGAGGTTCACTCAGCCTACACCAAAAATAAATACCAGGTTAATTCCTGGGGGCAAAGGCAGCCGGGCGTAGAGCTAACCACTCTACCCCAGCAAGTGCCGAGGTTACGGATAGTAGAAGCCTTTACCTTCTACACCTCCAAGGGCCTTCATGGCCTGTACAGAGAAGACTTTGCTTTGCTTTTGCTCCCACTTCTCTTTCATCCATCTCTTCTCAGCTTCCAGACACACACTCCTGATAAAACTGGGAAGCAGAAACAAGCTTGCTATGGCTGAAAAGAACTGGGATTGATGAGGAGAGAGCCTATGTATTTGAAGATGTGGAGATTGTCCTTTAGTGTTTTCATGTTTTTGCTTGGCTTTTTTCTGTTGCTCCTTACACCGACCTGCCATTGTGTTTATCCTATTATGTGTTCCTATTCTTCTACTTAATTACTTACCCGTGGATCACTCTTATAAATGTATGGTTTTACTGTAAAAATTATATATATATGTTTTTTTTGTTTTTTTACTTTAACTACTCTTAATATACAGTACCTGTTAGAATATTTACTCTATGTATTTATCGTCTTACTACTCGAATATGAATTAGCAATCACTAGATATTTGCTGAAATCTTTACTGACAAAACAAACAGTGTGTTCTGGAAATGCAAAATTAAATTTATTAAATGTTGTTTGATGATTTTCATTGAACTGAATCTGTTAGATATTTTCCCCATAGAATGTCTTCATAAATCACATTCACGTGATATTGAAAATGTACAAACACAAATGTTACGAACAAGCAGATGATCTTTTGTTATATACTTTTTTTTCCTTCTTTTTTAACACTATACAGTCACCAGTTCCCAGTTTATCTTCATTCACGATTTAAAATGTACTTATAACAACTTCATACACTAAGATCCTATTTCACATACAAACCTTTAACTGATTGTTAACTGACCAACAAACCCCAACTTAAGCTTTAACCTAACATGGGGGTTCCACATATATGAAGATTCTATGCAATTAAGTTGAATATTTATACATATAACATAAGTCAGTAGTTATAAACTCATTGCTGCATATGTATACAGTTGAAATTAATATGGTTCTCATTTTCATTTCCTCTTATGATTGCTTGGTTTGCCTACATTATGAGTCCCAACTTTAAAAAGAATTATAAATCATTATCACACATTACAAAGTTCCTTGATATCATAACAGGGCATATTCAGTTCAGTCACAGTAACTTGACATTCTTATCAGTACTTACTAATATGATATTCATATGTAAAAAGTGCCACTGTAATAACTTGAGAAAGAAATTTTCTACTTTTCTTGTTGAAATCTGTAGATATATATCTTGTCAACTTCATGTAGAGTAGTTTGTCAGAACAGCCTTTATAAATATACAAGCTCATAACTTAAATAGAGTATATGAAACTAGCCGAGATCATGCAGACTACACTTCAAACAGTACATCAAGATGATACACTTAGTATTTTGTTATGACCTTCACTTTACATATGATTATATTTTTGTGATACATTCAAACACCAGTATTGTACTGACCAACTTCATTACTGGTATTGATCAGATACTGAAATACAAGGGCTGATCAGTAAAGACTGAGACTGATTTTTTCACAGATGTTTCCATTTCAATGTTTACATGATCATTTTCAAAGTAGTTCCCTCCTACTTCAATGCACTTTTTATAGCATCTCTGCCAGTCCTTGAACACATGCTGCAGACCATTTTTGTCAGGTCCTTGAGAATCACCTCACTTTTCTTGAGCACTGCTTCAGAGTTCTCAAATCGAATGCCCCTAAGCTTTGCCTATAGTGTGATGGGAATAAAAAAAATCACAGGGTGCAAGATCAGGGCTATAAGGTGGATGCAGTACACAGGTAATACTGAATTGAGCCAGAAACTGCATGACTTGATTTGCGACGTGAGGTTGTGCATTGTCATGATGAAGTCGCTACCCAGTCTGAGAAAGCTCTGGTCGTTTCTTTGCAATGTGTTTCCTCAGTGTAGCCAATACTGACATGTAGTATGCTGCTGTAACAATAGTGTGAGGGGGAACTGCATGCTGGCAAATCATTCCATTACAGTCAAAAAATGTGAGCACCATCACTTTCCCTGCAGGTGGAACAACTTTTGCCTTTTTTATTGTTGGAGAACCTGGTGATTTCCATACCGTGCTGGCTTGTTTTCCTTCAGGATCATAATGATGCGGCGATGACTCATCACCGGTGATAATCATTTTCAAAAATGCATCCCCTCCATCAGCAAAAGAGACGCAGCACCTCATGGCTTGTCTCCATTCGCACAGCCTTTTGCTCAGGAGTCAACAGACATGGCACCCAACTGGCACAAACGCGGGTCATATGGAGATGATCATGCATAATCATAAAGACACTGCGATATGAAATTCTCAACACTTTATTGAGGTTACGTAATGTTATCCACTGATCCTCACGGACAATCACAACAGCTGTGTTGATGTTGACTTCAGTCACAGCAGAAGCCGAAACACCAGGCCTACCTTGCTTAATACAGACAAGTCGGCCTTCTTTGAAGTCCTTGAACCACCTAAACACCGTTGCACGAGGTAGTGCATCTTCACCATATGCTTGCTTCAGCTTTTTTTAAGTTTCAGTGGCTGTATGGTTTAAACGAAAACATAATTTGATTGCACTGTACTGCTTCTCTCGCGTCACCTCCACTGTCTGGTATGCGAAATGCACGTAGCTTCTACATAATAGAGCATTACTACCAACCTACCGATATGAGAGTGCTGCCGCCTCATCATCATCATCATCATCATCATCATTGTACAGTTCCAGTTTTCCAGGTACTGTTAATGAGCCTCTTCCACTTCTTCCTGTCCATACAATTTGTTATGGAGAATATCATCCACTGGTAACTACATAAACCTTGATCATGTCCATCCATCGTACGCTGCCACCTACGGACATTATGCATAAAAGTTCGCTCCTTTCAAATATTTATGTTACAGATAGGAAACTATCACTTCTCGTGGAAAATTACTGCAGCAGTTGACAGATAAACCTGAAGCACTTCAAGGGTTAAAAAAATACCCCTATACTTTTAGCCTACCTCCATAAAACATTACTGCGGCCACTGTATGGGCAGGCATATATCATTTGCTTGGCATCTGCCACACCCAAACCCTCCCATCTGACTATTAAATGGTGTAGCATGATTCATCACATTGAATCAGTCGTCCATCGACCAGTGCCTCTTTAGACCACCAAACGCAATGCTTAGCATTATGGCTGGGTGTCTGAGCCTTGATCTTTAGTCCTTGTATTTTCCATTGCACAGTCATGGTGTGAGTTGCTTACTTATTGGCACTGGTGAATTTGCATGATGTCATATGATATTCCCATTCCACCTTCTTCAGTGCTATATGATCCCTGTTGGTCAACAATTGTGGTCTACCCAGCCGTGGTTTTTTTGTAGTTGTGTCTTCCCATTTCCATTTCACAATCACGTCCTTGACAGTCATCTTGAGCAACTTTAAATTGATAGAAATTACCCTGACTAGTTGCTTGCTGATATGGTAACCAATAACCATTCCATGTTCGAATTCACTAAGCCTTGCTCCACCTGTTCTGTATGTATCTCAAAGCAGTGAATAGGGTTGCTATACATCCCAGATTTTCCAGGACAGTACCGAATTTACAGTCACCAATCTTGGCATCCTGAAAGAGTTTTTCCAAATTTCATTAAAATTTAAAATGAATATTGGTTTTTGCTGTATGTAAAAGGATGTTACAAAAATGACAATGCCTTATTGCACAAAGCACTGTATTGCACTGTACATCAAAATTTCCTTAGCAGAGAATGATAATTTGACAGTCAAAGATAAGTGGATACAAACTGTTAGAAAATTTGTTGAGAACAATTCTTAATGTTAAACAATGTAGATGTTTCAGCTTTTTCAATAATAGTTGAATTCATTCTCAGTCTCCCCAGGACTAATGAATGAATGAATGAATGAATGAAATGAAAGAAATTGCTTTGGTTGAGCATATTTATTCACTCTTGAATTCATGTTGGAGCGATTAAAGGAACAGGCTATATTTTGATATGATTAAAGCAAGTTTAATACTTAAAACTCATTTTTTGACCTTATCAGGAGTGCTGTTTTACCACAAGATTCTAAGGGGTGAAAAGAAGTACTTGATGAAAAATACTGTAGAAACCAAAGGGGTGAAGATAAGCTAGGCGCTTCATTCCTCTATCCAACAAAATGAGTATGATTTCTGGTAGTATTTGCTACATTATTATTATTATTATTATTATTATTATTATTATTATTATTATTATTATTATTATTATTATTATTATTATTATTATTATTATTATTATTATTATTATTATTATTATTATTATTATTATTATTATTATTATTATTATTATTATTATTATTATTATTATTATTATTATTATTATTATTATTATTATTATTATTATTATTATTATTATTATTATTATTATTATTATTATTATTATTATTATTATTATTATTATTATTATTATTATTATTATTATTATTATTATTATTATTATTATTATTATTATTATTATTATTATTATTATTATTATTATTATTATTATTATTATTATTATTATTATTATTATTATTATTATTATTATTATTATTATTATTATTATTATTATTATTATTATTATTATTATTTAATGCTAGGGGGAAAAGTTAGTTAAATTATCTGTAGAATATTGGATGTCTATCATTATCATTTACATACATCTTTCACATTGTTCTTCTTTAAAATATTTTTATACTAGCAGTTACCCACAACTTCACTCGCGTGGATTGTCTAATTTGATAAAAGTAATCGTTCCTTGGTACTGTACTAAGACATCATCTGAAAATCCCTAAAGTATAAAAACTCACTGGAAAACTGAGTTTCATTCACCCCAGAAAGTCTTTGTAAACCACGTTTGTGGTATTTCCTTTAGGGGCTAAGATGACCATGCAACATAGAACTGTACATGTGAGAAAGTCTTCTCTCACTTTAAAAAAAAAAAAAAATGTTTCTTTATTTTTAAAGGAGATTCCAAATACCTATTTCCACGTCTGTAACATCTTCAGTTTTTGAGAAAAAAGTATCCCCATAAAATAATTCAACCCCTTTATCAATCTCTCCCCCACCCCCACCTAAGTGGATTTTCCAAAAACATACATGTTTCTTTATCTTTAAAAGAGATTCAAATACCAATATTTATGTCTGTAACATCTTCAGTTTTTGAGATATAAGTATCCTCGTAAGAAATAATTCAACTCTTTTTTCACTTCTTTCCCCCCCCCCCCGTTTTGTGCCATTTCCAAAAACAAAAAGAAAATACATGTCCCTGTATTTTAAGTATCCTCATACAAATAATTAAAGTAATTATTGAATTAATAATTTTTCAATTATTAAAATTGAATAATAATTCAATTATTGAATTATTTCAGTGTTGAATAATTGGAGTTCAACAATAATTCTTGGCATCCTGAAAGAGTTTTTCCAAACTTCATTAAATTTTAAAATTAATATTGGTTTTTGCTGTATGTAAAAAGATGTTACAAAAATGACAATGCCTTATTGCACAAAGCACTGTATTGCACTGTACATCAAAATTTCCTTAGCAGAGGAATTTTTCAATTCCTTCACGCACACACCCCTCCCCTTATGTGAATTTTCCAAAAATAAAAGAATATGTGTTTCTTTATTTTAAAGAAGATTCCAAATACCAATTTTCACATCTGCAGCATCTTTAGTTTTTTAAATATAAGTAGTCTCACACAAGGAATTCAACTAATTTTTCAACACTTTCACCCCCACCACCAAGTGGATTTTCTGAAAACAAAAAAAATACATATTTCTTTAGTTTTAGAGGAGACTCCAATTACCAATTTTCACATTTGTAACATCTTCAATTTTTGAGATATCAGTATCCTAATAAAAATAATTCAACTCCCTTTTCAGTCCTTTATTATCCCCTCCCCCCCCCCCCCCTGGTAAGTGGTTTGCCTGAAAACAAAAAAATATAGGTTTATATTTCTTTATTTTTTGAAAGAGATTAAAAATGACAATTTTCATGTCTGTAACATGTTTTTTTGAGATGTACTCTAGATATTCATATTTTAAAAATTCACCCCCTTTTTCAGTTCCCCTTATTTGGGTTTTCTGAAAAGAAATTATCTATGTTTCTTTACTTTTACAGGAGATTCCAAATACCAATTTTCACACCATTAACATGTTATGTTTCTGAGATATACCGTAGATATAGTCTTTATAAAATGTTAACCCGTTTCTCACTCCTGTTCACCCCTATTAATTGGATTTTCCAAAAAAAAAATATATTTTCTTTATTTTTAAAGGAGATTCCAAGTATCAATTTTCACTTCTGTAATATCTTCAGTTTTTGAGATATAAGTATCCTCATAAAAGGTATTCAATCCCTGTTTCACCTGTTTTCACCCCCCTTGAGGAGATTTTCCAAAAACAAAAAATGTGTTTCTTTATTTTTAAAGAAGATTCCAAATACCAATTTTTACATCTGTAAAATTCTAAGTTTTTGAGATTTAGATATAATCAGTTAAACAATTCACCCCCATTTTCACCATCTTAGTAATGGAATATCCAAAAATCCTCCCTTAGTGAGCACATTGTAATATAAATGCATCACCAAAATTTTATTTCTTTATATGTCCAGTCGTTTTGGCTCGGCGATGATGAATCAGTCAGTCAGACAGTCAGTCAGGGCATTATTTTATATAAATGTCCCAGATTTTGACTGTTGTAATATAGCAACCCTAACTGAAAAACTTTGAGGCCTTGGACACCTTTTACAGTAATAGCAGCGGTCATAGTGACATATAGGCTCGAGTTTACTCAACATGTTTGTATATTTTTGATTGAATAGTGTATACAGGAGAGAAATATAATCATAAAATGATGATGATGATAATAATAATAATAATAATAATAATAATAATAATAATAATAATACACCCTTTCCATAACTAGTTTGTCCTTCAAATATAATGGTGAGAACTGCAATCTAATTCATTCCAGTACACTTTGAATTATTGAAATTAGCATACAGGGTGGCCCACTTAAAACATTTCACTGCAGATTTATCTGGAACAACAAGAGATATTGAAAAATGACTTTCACGGGCATGAAGGCAGGGAAGGGGCTAATTAAAGTAAATACTATGAGCCAGTCCAAAACGTAGGAAAATAGTATTTTCAACATCAACGTACGTTATTTTAAATGGACATAAATAATGGCGTTTGTTTCATCGCAACAGGTCAATTACATCCCGAGATATTGCAATGTGAAGTTGACGCTTGAGATAAACGAAATGCGCAGCAGTTGCACATCCCGAGAGTCCAGCGCAAACCTCGCGGTCTTCTTAGTCGCGATGTGATTGCCGGACTGCGATACAATAATCCCTGTACTTAATGTTATTTGCACTGTTATGAAGAGGCTTTAAACAATGCCTATTTCCAGTCACACACAATGGAATTATAAAGAAAGGAGTTGCTCGTTAGTGATCTATTTATCTCTACTACTGTACAGTACTGGAATGGACATAATGGTAATGAAATTGAATATCACCGGTCAGGGATCAACCGCTGACCGAGGATCTAGCAGAGGGGGAAAATTCCAGTTTACTGTACGTAGTTGAACGTCAATTACATAATGTTACATGACAAGTACAGGACATGTTTCTGAACATTTTTAATTACTACATTACACATGAAAGTTTGCACATGATGAAGTGATGACATAAACATATGTTTGTACAGTAGTACGTACAAAACGAGCAACATTCTCAGAAACACACAAACATGAACGCTGGTATGCAACTAGATTTCTCACAGCAGAAACTCTACCAAGCATGTTCGAAGAGATCGCCATTTACATGGCAACACCGCTGTGCACGCTCCAACACTGATCGAAGTACTGCTGCCAGTGTTTCTGGTGTTATTGCAGCACATGCAGCGGTAATACGGTCTTACATGTTGTCCCTTGTTGTTGGAACCTGCTGATACACCACATTTTTAACATGTCCCCAAAGGAAAAAATCTAATGGGGTCAGGTCTGGTGATTGTGCTGGAAATCGCTGAACAGGACTACCTCGTCCTATCCATCAAATTGGGAACTGTTGATTTAGTGCATTTCTTGCCACTAAGGCATTATGCGCAGGCATCCATCATGCTGATACCACATTATTTGACGCAAATTCAGAGGTAGGTCTTCCAATAGTACAGGTAAGATATGTCTCAAGAACTGCCTGTATTTTTGCCCAGTCAAAGTGTCATCAATGCAATACGGGCCAATGATGTGCTGTCGTACAATACCACACCATACATTGATGCTCCACTGACGTTGATGGTCTACCTGATGAAGCCAATGTGGGGTTTCCGTTGCCCAGTAATGCATATTGTGTAAGTGGACGTTCCCATGGTTTGTAAACATGGCTTCATCGGTAAACAGTACCCTACGCATAATCTCATGGCTTTGCTGCAGAACCCATTGGCAGTGTTCCAGATGAATTTGAAAGTAATTGCCATGAAGCTCTTGATGTAGTGACAAGTGGTATAGGTGGTATTTATGCCTGTGAAGAATGCGTAGCACACTTGTTCGAGGGAGTCCAATCTGTCTTTCTGTTTCACGAAAATTGGCATGAGGTTTTATTACAACGGCTGCCAGAACAGCGATTTCTGCTGCTTCATGTGTTACTCTCTTGTTTCGGACTAGCGGCCGTGGAGACAAGCATCCTGTCGCGCGGAGTCTTCTAACAATATTAGTGAAGGTAGGACGGGTTGGGTGATGTCTATTCGAGTAACGCTGTGCATACAGTTGTGCTGCTCACGTGCCATTTTGGTGACATTCTCCGTAAAGTAATAACATGTCAACCATTTATTCATTTGTGAAACCCATGTCAAATGCCTAGAAAGGATGGACAGGTAAATTAATGCCACGTTTAAAATAGTGATACCAATTACTAACAGTACACCACTGTCATTTACCCGAACGTACCTCCAACAAGTCAACCTACTTCATAGAGAACCTTTCGCACAATACACAGCGGTGATGTCACATCGTTCCGTTCCAGTACAAACTTTCTGAGGCGAGGGGTGTATTGGGTAGTGTAATGGGTTGGCTTACACTGACCGGTGACATTAAATTTAGTTACAGTAACTTTGCTGTACGAATTATGTACATTCTCAAATAATACAATACAGAGTACTGCACTGTACTATGTAGATAAATAAAACACCCAAGAGAGAAACCGTTGTTTACATAACGGTATCCCTTTGCTGTGGCAGGAAACCTTCCTCTTATTTTCATCACTCTTGATAACATTGCAAATAACATTAAGTACAGTGCCTGTCGCATCGTAGTACAGCAATCATATCACGAGTAAGAGGACCGTGAGGTTCGCGCTTGACTCTCGGAATGTGCAACTGCTGCGCGTTTTGCTTATCTCAAGCGTCAACTTCACGTTACAATATCTTGGGATGTAATTGACCTATTGTGATGAAACAAATGCCATTACTTATGTGATTTTTCATGTTAACGATTGTGCAAGAAATAATACAGGGTGTCCATTTTAAAAAACGTAAGTTTATGTTGAAAATGCTGTTTTTCTACGTTTTGGACTGGCTCATAGTATTTACTTTAATTAGCCCCTTCCCTGCCTTTATGCCCGTGAAAGTCATTTTTCAGTATCTCTTGTTGTTCCAGATATATCTGCAGTGAAAGGTTTAAGTGGGCCACCCTGTATAATCAATTCTACAGGATGGCAGCACAAATGAAGTGTTCGAAAGGAATTACATATTAGCAGGTATCAGGAAGTTGTAAAAATATACTATATTTTATATGTAGACTTAAGGTTTTGCTGAGCATTAGTAGACAGATGAAATGTTAGCTGTATGTCTAAATGTTGGCATTTGTAATTTATATAAATATTTCCTATATCTGCTGCATCCATTCCTGTGTGTAAATAGCTACTTCCTGTTTATAAATTAATTCCTTCCTTCCTTCCTTCCTTCCTTCCTTCCTTCCTTCCTTCCAAGTAGGTTTAGTGTATTGTATGTTTTGTAACACAGAAGCATATATTTTTTTAACATTCATTAGTCATCAAGCAAGGAAAATATATGCAACAAATCTTCTCATTAAATAAAAATAAATTCTCATTTTCACTGATTAAACTGAAACAATAATATGTATGTTACAGTTGGCCAGCTGTCTATTTGTTTGGGTATTTGCTGATGTTAATGCATACAACTGGTACTTTGATTTCTTTGTGTATATCTGTGTGTCATATTTGTCTTTGTAATTATTTTATGAAGAGAAGAGGAAAGAATGAGCTGTATGATTAGCATATAGCTTGCTTGCCTTATCCTGCTAGCCTGATGTTCAGACAAATGTAGTAGTACCATATTAATCAGTATTTCTCATCATTGTCATTTCTTTGTAGATAGAATTGACAGCATGAAGAATATTTAAACATTTACCCTTTATGTTAGGAAAATTAATAGACAGTTCATATTCCATAGTCTTGTAGTGAGTAAACATTTTGTGTAGTGTCTTTATAATTGACACAGTTGCTTATTTGTTTAGTAGCATAACCTCAGAGTAAATATAAAAATAATTTGCTGGTTTGCTAAATAATTTGCAGTGCACTAATTTTCTGCTAATGCTGATTAACATTACTTAATTTATGCGCCCTAATACTTAAATGCTAATGCTGTAGTAGAATAATAATACTGTTGATTTGTTGTTTGGACTAACCATGTGTGTAACGCTGGGTTCCCTTGCAGGTGCCGTACTGTGCCCCACTGGTGAGCAATCTCGCGTGTTGTGTGCATCGGTAAATCACGTGAATCCTACACTTCCTTTTTGTTAAGTTTCATTTTGTTATGTATATGTAGCATATACATATATTTTGTTTATTTTTCTCATGGTTGTACATTCCCACTTTAATTCATTTTACAGTGCAGATGCCAATCTCACATTACATAATGTAATAACCATTAATTGAGAAGTTTACTGTTTCTACAGCAATGAAGTGTTTCATTGGTACAACAGTTTTGCTATAAAAATAATAGCAAATATCAATTTGAATTCAGTCTCATTCCTTGCTTAAATTCTTCATTTTTTTACAGGATTTTTTCTCAGAAGTGGTATTTCTGATATTTGGAAATCATAAGCTCTTTCCATCAGAAATAGAAAATCAGAAAGTACAGTAATTACTTGATAATGTCTGCATTTCCTTTAAATTATGGGTAATCTTCTAGAAATAACTTGACTAAATAGACCCGCATAATTGTTGAGGTCCACCTGGTGGCCATGATAATTAGAGACGAGAATTATAGGCACTAGAAACAGTTAAAATAGGCAGGCATATAGGCTCTTAAATTAGCTAAAATAGGCATTTAAATAGGCACTAACGTGTAAAATAGGCAACAAAATAGGCTGAAAAAATTATTTAATATCACACTCAATTACTATAAAAGGAATTTACAACCAACGTTTCAATGTTTTCTAGTAACAATCTTGTTCTCCTCTCATGCATAATGTTTTTGTACTGAGAGAAAGATCAACATCACATGAAGTGATTGGACAAAACTTCAGTGAAGTCACTTCATCTGGTTTTATTTCACTGGCAGCAGCTGCCTTCCCAGAGGTTCGGACAAAACTTCCCCTGACTTCTTCCACAATCCTAAATGACTCCACCAGGGGCATGCCACTCTTCTCCAACTTGGTGATTGCTCCCGGCAGCTTGTTGAAATTTGAAGATGCTCCGGTTTATGCAGGGGCATATTAGCTCTTAACATTGCAGTGCATAGGTCTGAAGAGAATGGTTGTTGGTTGCTGCCCAAAGTGGGCTGGTAGAAAGGCTGCGTTGACATGTTCTGTGACAAGAGACCACCAGCGTTCTAACTCCTCATTCAGTAATTTAATTATTATTTACATTTTAGCAATATAAAAGAATAATTGAAAGTTCACGACTAATACAGCCTTGTAGCAAAACATTTTGCCGCACTACATAAATTAATAGACCTATATATGCTACAATGAAATGCAATCATAGTTCTCAATCACAACAAAAAAAAAAAAAAAAAGATAAAAGGAACAAACGAACTTATCTCCTTACTGCAAGCTTGACAGACTACCCTTCCATCCGTAGAGAAATTGAGATCCCCTACTATGATCCATTGCTTCAGCCAGTAGGACTTCGATGATTTTTCTTCGGGTATTGCCTTAAACACGCTTTTCTTTCTTCTTCCACTTCATGATAAATCACAACACGTTCTGAACATAAAGCGTACGCGTACAACAGTTCGCATCGAAAAGGAGGTACAGGGCATATGGGTTGTGCAACATAGTTCGATGTTGTCTGGTTCTCGCATATGTCTTAGGACGTTGGAGAGGTTGAAGGCTTCAAGGTCAAATTGTTCCTTGTTTCTCCTGATGGAAATTTCCCTATAACTATTTCTGGTGACTTCTGAGAAATCCCATTTTTGTTCGTGGGGTAAACAGATATTGAAAAAAGAGAAGATAATTCTGTCGAGCACACTAGCTACAATATAATGCACTGGAATAAAATCAGCTTTTTTTAAATACAGTCAAAAGGCATCAAATAGGCATTTATACTCCAAATAGGCACAATAAAACCAATGAATTATAGCTAAAAAGATCCTAAAATGGATTTATATCTCAAAAGCCTACATTTCTGAACACAAGAATAAAATAGACAAATAGGCAAATTCCCATCTCTAATGATCTTTATGATCTGACACCGTGGTTAGCCAGTCTGAGTAATGTTAATGGAAAATCATCTCACCACCACAACGTTAACCGGAAGTGATGGTATATATTCCTAATTGCTAGACTGTGTACCAAAAGCCTTCTCCAGAGTCATCATATAGAGTGAACCAACTCTTTGACCAAAAATGATGCACACAAATAATTAAGATTGCAAATCATGTCCAATGAATTGTATCCGAACACCTAAGCATTAGGAAATATGTAGGGCTGCTGAGAAATAACTAATTCATTTTAATATTTTGGTATCATATGAAGCTTGCACTGAATTTACCTCAGCACATGTCCCTTTGTGATTTCATGCTGAGACAGAATAAAAGTTATACTACCTCGAAATAGGGTTGATTGTAGGTTTTGAAGTGGGACAAAAGGTAATGTTCAAAAGAGATAATCATGACATAAGAAAGGAGAGCTATTATTAATAGTACTTAGAGGAGATGATCATTCAAGGAAGGGAATGCTCAGTCTTTGGTGGAATTAGAAACTCACAGTTGCTGGGATTCAAACCATAGCCAACCGGTGATAAGGGAACAGGAAACTGGAAGTAGGGATGACATAAAAATGTTAGTGCTGAACTGTAGAAGTATGGTAAAGAAAGGAATAGAATTAAGTAATTTAATGGATATACTTATCAGATATTGTAATAGTAGTTGAATCATGGATGAGAAATGATATAATGGATGCAGAAATGTTCTCACAGTACTGGAGTGTGTATCATAGAAATAGGAATGGTAGGAGGGGGAGTATTCATTCTGGTGAAAGAAGAATTTGTAAGCTATGTAAAAGATAAAGATGACAAACATGAAATTCTAGGTGTAAGGCTCATCTCAATAGATAACAGGCAACCTGATGTCTTTGGAATGTACAGACCGGGAAATGGTAGCGCTAACGCCGATTCAGAATTATTTGATAAGATAATCAGCTATGTGGGTAATGATAAGGAAAGGAATGTGATTGTGATTGTAGCAGGTGATCTCAATTTACCAAATGTCAATTGCGAACGACAGGAAGCATGACCAACAAATGACAAATAAGTTAATATGGGAAGGGCATCTGATTCAGAAAGTGATGGAACCAACTAGAGGGAAGAATATTCTGGATGTTGTGCTGGTAAAACCAAATGAGCTCTATAGAGAAACTGAAGTAATAGATGGTATTAGTGATCATGAAGCTGTTTTTGTGGTAGTTAAAAATAAATGTGAAAGAAAGGAAGGTATTAAAATTAGGACTACTAGGCAGTACCATATGGCTGATAAAACAGGCATGAGGGAGTTTTTAAAAAGTAACTATGATTGGTGGAAAAAGGTAAATAAAAATGTAAACAGACTCTGGGATGGGTTTAAAGCAATTGTTGGGGAATGTGAAAGGTTTCTACCTTTAAAGGTGGTAAGGAATGGTAAAGACCCACTATATTATAACAGAGAAGTAAAGAGACTAAGAAGGAGGTGCAGGTTGGAAAGAAATAGTTAGAAATGGCTGTGGAAGTAAGGAGAAATTAAAGGAACTTACTAGAAAATTGAATCTAGCAAAGAAGTCATCTAAGGATAACATGATGGCAAGCATAACTGGCTGTCATACAAATGTCATACAAATTTTAATGAAAAATGGAAGAGTATGTATAGGTATTTTAAGGCAGAAACAGGTTCCAAGAAGGACATTCCAGGAATCATTACTGAACAATGGGAGTGTGTATGAGAGGATTTTCAAAAGACAGAAGTATTCAGTCAGCAGTATGTAAAGATTGTTGGTTACAAAGATAATGTCCAAATAGAGGAGGTGACTAATACTGGAGAAGTATTAAAATTTACCTATGACAACAATGACATTTAGAGCAACATACAAAAGTTGAAAACTAGAAAAGCAGCTGGAATTGATAAGGTTTTGGGGGATATATTAAAGACAATGGGTTTGGATATAGTACAGTATCTGAAGAACTTATTTGATTATCATTTGCATGAAGGAGCTATACCAAATGAATGGAGAGTTGCTATATTAGCCCCTGTGTATAAAGGAATTGGTAATAGACATAAAGCTGAAAATTACAAGCCATGCATTGCAGGTAAGCTTTGGGAAAGCATTGTTTCTGATTATATTAGACATTTTTGCAAAATTAATAACTGGTTTGACAGAAGGCAGTTCAGGTTTAGGAAAGGTTATTCCACTGAAGCTCAACTTTTAGGATTCCAGCAAGACATAGCAGATATTCTGGATTCAGGTGGTCAATTGGACTGTATCGCGATTGACCTATCTAAGGCATTTGATAGGGTAGATCATAGGAGACTACTGGCAAAGATGAGTGAAGTTGGACTTGACAAAAGACTGACTGAATGGCTTGCTACGTTTCTAGAAAATAGAAATCAGAGAATTAGAGTAGGCGAAGCTTTATCTGTCCCTGTAACAATTAAGAGGGGAATTCCTCAAGGCAGTATTAGTGGACCTTTTTATATTTTTTTATATATATCAATGATATGTGTAAAGAAGAAGAATCAGAGATAAGGCTTTTTGCAGATGATGTTATTCTGTACAGAGTAATAAATAAGTTACAAGATTGTGAGCTACTGCAAAATGACCTTAATAATGTTGTGAGATGGACAGTAGGCAATGGTATGATGATAAACGGGGTTAAAAGTCAGGTTGTGAGTTTCACAAATAGGAAAAATCCTCTCAGTTTTAATTACTGTGTTGATGGGTTGAAAGTTCCTTTTGGGGATCATTGTACCTAGGTGTTAATATAAGGAAAGATCTTCATTGGGGTAATCATATAAATATGATTGTAAATAAAGGGTACAGATCTCTCTACATGGTTATGAGGGTATTTAAGGGTTGTAGTAAGGATGTAAAGGAGAGGTAAAATACGTCTCTGGTAAGACCCCAACTAGAGTATGGTTCCAGTGTATGGGACGCTCACCAGGATTACTTGATTCAAGAACTGGAAAAATCCAAAGAAAAGCAGCTTGATTTGTTCTAGGTGATTTCTGACAAAAGAGTAGTGTTACAAAAATGTTGCCTAGTTTGGGCTGGGAAGACTTGGGAGAAAGGAGACGAGCTGCTCGACTAAGTGGTATGTATTAAATAACTTGTATGTTTTATTATTCATCTGCCTATTCAATACAATACAATACAATACATCCAATACAATACATGTATTGTATTGAATAGGTAGATGAATAATAAAACATACAAGTGTTATTTAATACAAATATTTTCAATACGTACTCAAAAATTAATTTTATCACATATAACAAGTGGTATGTTTCGAGCTGTCATTGGAAAGATGGCGTGGAATGACATCGGTAGACAAATAAGTTTGAGTGGTGTCTTTAAAAGTAAGAAAGATCACAATATGAAGATAAAGTTGGAATTCAAGAGGACAAATTGGGGCAAATATTCATTTATAGGAAGGGGAGTTAGGGATTGGAATAACTTACCAAGGGAGATATTCGATAAATTTCCAATTTCTTTGCAATCATTTAAGAAGAGGCTAGGAAAATGACAGATAGAGAATCTGCCACCTGGGCGACTGCCCTAAATGCAGATCAGTAGTGATTGTTTGATTGAAGCTAGTGACAATGGCACTGAGCTATCCTGTCGTTTATATTACAACTAAAAATGTCTATGACCAAATTAACAATCTACCATTAAGTATACCTTCATTATACATTAATTATGGATAAATTTACAATTTTTTAACATTTTCATTCAACTCACTTCATTTCAGAAAATTACTGACAAATTTACAGTTGAACTGTTTTATTACAGTTGACTATACATTACATACGGTACTGCATTGCATTCCAGACATAATGGGTTCAAACCTTTCCATTGGCCACCCTGAAGATCATTTGCATGGTTTTCCCATTTTTGCAACAGGCAAATGGTGAATCATAATTAAGGCCATGGCTGTTACCTTCCCAGACCAATCCCTTTCTTATCCTAGCATCATATTAACTCTGCCTGTGTTAGTACTGTGTTAAACAGAAAGAAAAAAAAATGTTAAGTTACAAAAGTCCAAGGGCATGGCATGGTATATAAAACTATATACTCAAAAATAAGTTACAAGTATAATAAATGCAAAACATATCAGAAATCTCCTTTAACTATCAGTAAACAAGCACAAAATCTTTGGCTTTGACAGTGTGCACCACAGTGGTAACTACAGTTTCCTGTGATTGTAGCTAGGCTTCAATCCCAATTGAACTTCTGTCAATAATTACTCTATTACTCCCTGCTCCAAGCAAATCTCATTCATTATGTGGTCCTTTCCATTTCAAACCCTTCTTATTATAAACTGTCAGTGTCTGGTAGTAATTCACTCACTTATCAATGTTCTGAATGGGAAAATAAGTTTAGAGGAAAATGCAGTACATTTCAGGTAGAGATTGTACCTGAAGCCATTATTACAAAGTGTCTGAGAAATAAATTCATAAAATTCTAATACAGGATACTTTTCATTCATAAGGAGATATAGAAAAAAAAATGTTAAAGTTTATAAAGGAAGATCTTATGAACTCTCAAAGGCTATTCAAAATAAAATGGAAGTGTCACTTTTTAATGATATTAGAAATAGTACCATAATGTGCAAATAAAAAAAGCCAGTACCACCAAGTTAGGAGGATATTTACAGCCTAGTGCTGATAATTTATCACTATTCATTAGTAATAAATCTCTGATATGGTATAGTCTTAATATGCAGGTGTTCCTATTTGAATATTACTATGCAAAATTTGCATTTTATGAATCAATACTTGCCAAAAAATTAGATTTTACTTCTTCAATTATTCACTATTACATACTTATAAAGGATGTGATATTTTAACAGGTAATGTTGTGTATAGGGAGCTGTTATTATCACGGTGGCTTTATTGCTGAATTTCTACCTGGATGTCTGATGCTTAAATCCTAGTAGACTGCTGGCTGGAATTTTTACATGAGAAATTACATGATATGAGAGAAGCAATTAGGTCTCAAACCCTCAACCAAAACCCAAAATAAGCTAGAATGAATTCAGCAGCCACAGAAAAAAGTACAGTTGAAACGGCTTTTTACATGTTGTACATAATTCTTGATAACTGATTTTGTTTAATGTATTTATTTTTCTTTTTGGTCCCAATGAAGAATTACATATAATTTCTGACTGAGCTATTTATAACTACTGTAACTTACAGGTAATTCTTCTTTCAGTCTGGCTAATTTTCAAAGTTGTTAATAAGCTGAGCTGAATCACTAACTTTATAAAGAGGTTGTAATCTCACTATGAATATATTATTAAGTATTCCAGATTCTTTCCTGTACAACAAAATAATTCCTGGTGTGATCAGCAATTAAATATGTCACAGAACTTAAACTTTACTTTTGGATTTCATTGTAGTGCCGGCCCCGGGGTGTAGGGGTACCGTGCCTGCCTCTTACCCGAAAGCCCCGGGTTAGATTCCCGACCAGGTCAGGGACTTTTACCAGGACCTGAGGGCTGGTTCGAGATCCACTCAGCCTACGTGACTAGAATTGAGGAGCTATCTAGCGGTGAGATAGCGGCCCCGGTGTAGAAAGCCATGAATAACAGCCGAGAGGATTTGTCGTGCTGACCACACGACACCTTGTAATCTGCAGGCCTTCGGGCTGAGCAGCAGTCGTTTGGTAGGCCAAAGCCCTTCAGGGATGTAGTGCCATGGGGTTTGGTTTTATTTCGTTGTAGTTTCAGCGCAGTGCCCAAAGTGCAAGTCAGTTCAAAATTATAGAATAATTCAAGTATGTTTGAAAATTAGTGAGATCATCATCTCCACTTAGGCTTATGCAAAAAAGAAAAAAGTAAATTCATTTAAAAGTAGTAACATTTTAAAATATAGCTATACAAGTATTATCAATAAGTTTGTATAGAAATTCCAAGGAAGTAACAGCTAAAACATATTATCTATTTTGTATGTAATTCTGTGTTATACATACTTAAAAGCATTCCCCTCGAACTATGTAGAAACCAGCTTCTTTTTTATACACTAAAGATACCGTATTTGTTTAATGATATTTATGCACACAAAAAAGCAGGTATTGATTTATAAGAATGCAGCCTACCCTATTGATGCAATTTGTCTGTGTTCATTACACAATCTTTTCTAACTTGGTTGTACTGGAGCCAATATATATTTCTCAACAGATAACTTGTCATAATGAAGGAGAATTTAAATTGCAGAATGTTCACAGGATTGTTCAACAGCACTATCTATGCAAATATATGAGGACTGACATTTGACTGAGCTTTGTTGAAATAACATGTAACTGAGCTTCATTCCTTCTAACTATGGCTGTAAAATTAATCAAAATGGGAATGCACTTCCACTAATCACACTCTTATCTATTATACTAACAGTATAACTGACATGTCTGTTGATTTTGTAAACTCACCTTTAAGGACTGGTGCAACAATTTGTAGATAATTTTCCCTCTGTCTCTCCGTAATTAACAGCATGGTCTAACTTGCACTGGGTGTGTTCACATAGTCACTGTTTCTGTACAAATTAGTGAGTGTGTATATTTTTGAATGGAGTGCAATAGATATAAGCTTTGTGACATTGTTAATAGTGATACTAGCAATGAAGTATTATTAGGTCTACTGCTTAAACCAGCATCACTGTTGGTAACTTGAGCACTTAGAAAACCACTGCCATATTTATGCATACAATGCATGCTATGAATAAATATCTCTTCACTGACTACAATCTGCAAATATTTTAATTAATAACAATGACATTCACTGAAAATGAAATCAAATACATGTTCTTGAGCTGCTGTTTTGAAAATATTAATAATGAAATTTAGGCATTCAGGTGTAATTCCTACTTCCAGAGTTAATTATGCATTTATTCACAAGATGAGTATTTTAACAACTTTGTAAAAAATGAAGCTTCTCTGAGTTATGTAAGATGAAACTATGCAAACACTCAGGACTTGAGCCCAGCTTCCCTGCTTTCATGTAAACTTACCTGTCTGAACAGACTATTCACAAGAAAGCAAACTCTTAGTTGTTGAATAGCTGTGTATGGTGTTCCCTACACCGGATGTGCTATCTTATGAATAGGCCTTTTGCAGATTGGTTAATATACCCATCAAGAAAGTGGGGAGTTTTATGTTTGAAGTCAGAGGACATTCTTAAGTAGGTAATGACAACATTGTAGAGAAACCATCCTTGATAGGCAGTCCTACAACTAATGCTTCTTCAGCTATTGCGATAAATCATTTGATGATGATGATGATGATGATTGTTGTTGTTGTTTAGGTCATTGACCTATTAGATAAATTGTTGATTTATCTTAATTGTGGAGATAGAATACTAGTACAATCTTCCAAATTTAATGCTATATGTAAACTGAGGCAATGTTCTTTTTCATATCTTATGAGCTGGAAATGATACTCCTGCATTAACTCACTACCAGGTCATTTATAGATTTTGTTCATATATAAAATGAGTACAAAAATGTTGTGGCTGCATTGTAGCAAACAGTAATGTGCAATCATTTCTTGTGTGAACATTGTAAAGCATTACAGTAATTCTCACATTAAATATTCTAACACTTGCTATCTTCACTTAGGTAATACCTTGACTGACCAAAGAACTGAAAATAACCTATATTTGTTTATAGCAATTGATTTTCTAGACAATCTTTTATTATCAATCACATGTATCTCAATAGAAAGAACTCTGAATATATGACATCAGACCTGTTGTGATGGATTCAGGGTATTGATTGATGCAGATGTACCGGTACCATAAGAGCATCCATCACAAAGATGATTAAAAGTGGTGAAAGGGTCACTGCTGCGTGGATACTAAATTAATGCTAGCTAAATCAGGTTGTGCAGTGTGCAATCAAAACCCTTTTCTAAATCCAAGAGACTGAGATGGAGTGGCTTATTTTTTCTTGATGTTTTTCTGTTAGGAACAGCATGCATTACGTAGTAATTGAGGCTCTGAACATGGACGAGAGTGTACTGATTCTTCCCACGGATAAAGGGAATGCCACTGTTCCCATGGCTACTAATGATTACACTGCGAAGATGTTGGAGATTTTGGACCCAGAGACCTACCGCAGACTACCGAAAGATCCAACCAATCGGATTCTTCATAACACCAACAGCCTCATTAAGGACTCTTCATTGCCAGACAATGTGAAGAGGGAAACCTTCAAAAGTGAAGCTCTACCTCCAAGGCTATGGCTTACCCAGGATACACAAGAACAACGTACCTCTACGGCCCATTGTGAGCGCTATTGGATCACCGAACTACGATATTGCCAAACATTTGGCCACCTTACTACAACCTTACATTGATGCCACACAGTCATACGTCATGGATTCAGGCCACTTCATAGAAAAGCTGAATAACATCCAATTAGAAGCCGAAGACCTGCTCATCAGCTTTCACATGGTCTCACTCTTCACTAAGGTACCTGTGAATGAGGCCCTGGACCACATTGCTTAGATTTTTCCAGAGCACATTACCAACTTGTTCAACCATTGCCTCACCACAAGCTATTTCCTGTGGAATGACAATTTCTATGAACAAGTGGACGGTGTCACCATGAGCAGTCCTCTGAGTCAAGTGATAGCAAATTTCTTTATGGAAAAGTTCGAAGAACAGCACTCGAGACAACACCACTGAAACATAAGGTGTAGCTGCGCTTCATAGGTGACACCTTTGTGATCTGGAGCCATGGGAAGGAACAATTACAGCTGTTTCTACAGCATCTGAGTAGTATTAACACGAATATTCAGTTCACTATGGAGACAGAAAACGAGGGAAAGCTGCCATTCATCGATGTTCTGGTAATGATGATTGCCAATTTAAACTTGGGACACACAGTATACCGCAAGCCGACCCACACAGACCGCTATCTTCAGAAGACGTCCTACCACCACCCACGACAAAAATACGGAGTGATTAAGACGCTAGCCGACCGTGCTAAGAGAATTTGTCAACCTCAGCACTTAAACGAGGAACTCAGCCAACTCAATAGGGCCCTACTCGTTAACGGGTACAGCCATAAAGATATCCAGCGAGCACTCCATCCCAGACATCCAACAACCAAGAAGAAAGAAGAGGAGCAGCCGGCAGCTAAAAGCCTTTCTGCCGTATATTGAGAAGATAACTGACAGAATAGGGAGGCTACTGGAGTCCCATGGAATTAAAACCATATACAAGCCGACGAAGAAAATCCAGGAACTGCTTAGGTCTGCCAAAGACAAGTGCCATCCTCTCTCCATAGCAGGTGTCTACAAGATCCCGTGCAGCTGCGGACAGGTATACATAGGCACTATCAAACGCAGCATCGCCTCATGATTGAAGGAGCATAACAGAAATAGCTGGCTGGGACAAGCAGATAGATCATCCGTCGCTGAACACTTGCTGCTAGCAGGCCATGACATACAGCACAGCGACACCGAAGTACTGTCAACTACTGTGTCTTATTGCCCCTGGCTACAGAGGGAAGCCGTTGAAATCCTGAAGCGCACCAACAGCTTCAACTGTAAGGAGGAATCTGAACCTCATTTATTGCATCACAAATTTTCGCTATTAATGCTTAGTAGATCACATTTTTCCTAGCCCTAAAAATGCTATTTGTCATCTCTTGTGAAACAAACGTGATTTCCAACTTGGGTAAGATCAGTCGCCACAGTTCTAAGAATCTCTTTTCTGTTTCAGCTGCCCAAGATCCTAATAAGATTAGGAAGCTGAATCTACATACTGTTCTTTGAAAATTGAATGTTGAGTTAGACTGTGTGGATAACTTGAAGAAAATGGTTCTCTGTTCAAAGTAGCAATAAAATAATTAGTACCTGAGTATGGTGCTGATATAAGAATTGCTATAGACAATGGATCAGATCTTCTGAAACTCTTATCATGAGAGATGGTGTCATAAGGACAAGCGCCATATTGAAGCAAAGGATGTTCTTGAAATAAAATTCAGGAAACTCAATCATCAAAAGTTACCTGTGTTTCGCCCAGAGTGCGGCATGGGCTCATCAGTTGGATACCGCACCTTTTCCAAGACACTGGCTGGCTAGCTTGCTATATTTTGATATATGTTCTTGTTTTAATCACCTCCTGATGTTTGTTACAAACGTTCGGATACACCCTGTATATGTTGGTTTCCATTATCATGTTTGAAGACAGAATCCTCTCTTTTAACAGAGACAGCAGTCAACATCTGGTCAATCTTGGCACAATATCTGTAACAAGTAATACTATTTCTAGCATTCAAACTGCTGCAATGTATTACAGCTATAGTAGACCACTTCAATGTAAACCAAACTCTGTGAGAAATCAACTGTGATTTAGTAAGTTGTTGGAAGTTGACCATATTCCAGGCATTGTCCAACTTGTTTTACTGTAATCGTATAGCATCACTTTATCACTAGTCAGAATGCGATCAAATAAGGGCTCCTTTTTATGAAAAAGAAACGAAGAGGGAGGTTTTGCATATCTTAAACCTCATTCTTTTGGTTGGAATATTTGAAAATGTTTTTCTTTGTCACATAGATTATCTCCAGAGTGTCATTAACCACAAAAGAAAGTTGTCTGTTGTCCAACCCTTTTTGTAGTGGGGGGGGGGGGAGTCTTATCTGAGAATTTCTAAGTCACTAATTAATTGTATGTTTATATTGTGCCTCCTCACCTTGCCTAGTGCATTATAAAATCACCTTGAACTCTTGAAACAGATTCATCCACATGTTTCCTACAATCGCTTAAGTGAACCACCAGCAGTTGCAGAGTAGGCTTCAGACTACAAGTGGCCACAGCTGGTCCGTGGCCTGACAGCTCTGCACTCCGACTGACCATCCGAGCAAAGGATGGCTATGGCTCTACACCTCTGCATTCAGGGGACTTAATGTACTTTTCCTGATAATATAGTCAACAAACCCCAATATTAACTTCTAGTGGTTGAAATTTCTTTTAATATAAAGAAAAGTGCAATAGCTATCCTAGAAGCTACATTCCATGCTTCATCCATTACAACTCTAAATGAATAACAGGGTGGTATCAATCTGGTTGCTTCTGCTTCCTTCCCAATTTTAGCCTCATTTAATTACAGATATCCTACACCCTAGTATAAAACCCGTCGTTACATGGCTTATCAGACTGACTTCACAGATACAAGTTGTTGATGGATTGTTCTAAGCCCTTTTCTGTGAAGAAATAATAAAAATGTTCCTTTTATTACCTTTGTGATTTCCATAAATTTATGATTATTCAAGAGTGGATAGTCTAACCCTGGCTCCTTAGCTGAACAGTCAGCATCGAGGCCTTCGATTTAGAGGGTCCTAGGTTCAATTCCAAGTTGGGTAGGGGATTTTAATTGCATTTAGTTATTTCCTCTAACTTAGGGATTGGGTGTTGGTGTTTGTCACAAGAGACTCCTCTTCATGTACATGCATCACACCACACATTCAACCACCACAGAAACAGGATTAGCATCAGGAAGAATATCTGGCCATAAATCAGAGCCAAGTCCACATGCATGACACAGTTCGTACCCATCACCTCACCAGGGTGCGGGTAAAAAGTGGTGGAAAAAGACGACTGGATAAAAAAAAGTAAACTCATATCCTCACCCTAAAGCACATTGACAATGAAAGTGAGCCTCATGTACCACTTTAACCTCAAATCAGCCCTCCTGCCAATTCTTAAATCTTTGCCAGTACCAGGAATCAAACCCATGCCTGCGAGGATGGCAGCTAATAGTGCTAACCATCGCACTACAGAGGCAAAGGGATGATTGGATATTCTAATAAATGTTACTTATTACCACATCAGTGAAATTTTTTTTTCCCCTTCATAAATCATTAGAAGCCATTATAGAAGGGAAGTAAGCAAACAATATTTTCTCTTGGTGTGTCATAATGATGTAAGATGTGAGGTTTTGAGGTTTCTTTATGACAAAATAACTGATATCTTGAAGATCCTAAAGTGTAACGGTGATAAAGAGTAGTGGGTGATGTTTTGACATATATTTTTGTGTACCTCCCGTTTAACAATTTCCTGATTCAAAATTACTATGTACGAGTTTATGGTGACCAGAGTTCAAATAGTGACACAGCTACAGCCAGTCTCCTTAGTCGGTATTTAAAATGCTGGGCAATGTTAGTCAAATAGTTTCTACAATAAATGCCATTATTGCTGCAAGGAATATTGTGTAAATCTTCTCTGCATAGGCCATTCATGCCTTAACTTTTTTCATTATTGTCATTGTGTCCTTTTCTTATGAGCTTGTCATGGTTCACAATCTACCTCTACATTTATCTATCCATAAAAGGAATTTAATTTCCACCCCTTCCCTCTCTGACCTTCATGCACTCCTGCGTCCTATGGTTGTTTCTTCAACATTTATATATTTTGTCCATTAGCTCAATGTGAATCATCCCTTAAATCTATTCTACATGGCGTTATGTCTTAATAAACATTTTAATTGTTTCTTCACATTTACGTATTTTGTTCGTTAGCTCACTGTGAATCCCCCTTAAATCTATTCTACATGGTATTATACCTGTATATCTTAATCAACATATTGTTTGTATCTCCATTATTTTGAGAAAATTCCTGTGGTATGAATTTTAATACTCCTGAAAATTAATGTTACTAACAGTGAATATATTTAAGCATCTTGATTATGTGCCAATAAGCAGTTCAGTATTATATTTGTTGTTTCCTCCAATTATTTCATAAATCACCAAATTTATACAAGGGTTGATGTCTAAGTCATGGCAATTTTTTTTCTTCCTTTTTTCTTTGCACAAACACAGGATCTACCAGACAAATGTATATATGCAGATGGGAGTGGAGAGCATAAGGTGTTGCAGACTGTATAAATAATGCCAAGAAGGTTTACCAGATGTAGATATAAAGTGAGGAAATTGTCAGCTATAAATTCCTCATGCTACATAATGTTCATTCTCAGAGATTACAGTAACCTTTCATGTAGACCCTCAAAGTAGGTAGTTCCCTAGATTGTCCACAAAATGTTCCCAATGATACAGGATATGTCAAATGATAGTTGCCTCTCGATGTGTGAATTTTGCGAACTCGTGTTTCACAGTATTAGCAGTGTCCTCTCATGTCCCAATCCATCTCCCATGCAATGGTTCTTTCACTTTGGAAATGAGGCCAAATCGCACATAGACAATTCCAATGGGTACGGTGGTTGTTCCAGTCCTTCCCACCCACAGAGCTGAAGTTGTCTCCGTAGAGCCTCTGCTGCATGCAGTCCGGCGTTGTTGTGGAGAAGAATGACATTGTTTCAGCTTTTAACTCAAGTAGTGTCCAACTTCTGTTCATGTTCATGCACTGGGTAATTACTGCACATGACACATCAGTCCAGACACTAACAGGTCTTCAGGACAATTGGCATGCCGCTGCTTGTTTCAAGTCCAGGCTGAAATGCTACTGCCTATCCCATAATGGTTCATTACAGAAGGGCATTATTCTCCACAGCTTCCATGAGATCTCTGTGATATTCTTTGGCATTGCGACCCCAGACAATGGCCAGTTTCATGTACGCACGCTGTTCCTCACCACATCCACTCTGCATGGAAACTAACTCACTACTGAAGTCCATCATCCTGTGCATAATACCTGTCCAACGCACCACCATCTAGTGTTGTGTCTATGTACTATAAGTATCATGCTTTCCAGGACATATGACCATTGTATGGTAGCACAATGAAAATGTGAGGAAAAGAATAGTCACCATGACTTATGCCCCAGCCTTTGTATTAACAAATTCTGAAACATTTGTTGGGTTCCTTACACTTTTATTCATGTTCTCTGGTAATTAATACACAAGTTATTTTCAATTTAATATTTAATACAGACTACAACTTTTGAAACATGAAACATCACAAAGCTTATTTCTTTGTTGCTGACAGGATTTCATATGTCTTAAAATAATTTTTTCCAGCTCTTTCTTGCGAGTTTTGAAACAGCATCATTTTTGTGGGTAGAGGATGGAAGTAAATAATATAAATGCCATGGAGCTTAATTATTAGTGTCATTTTACCTCATAAATGATATTTTTAGTAAAATATTTTTTATAAAATTTATACTTTGCTATCCAATTCTCATGTTTTGTACAAAAGGAATATGATAATAGAAAGGAGTAACTTCAGTACCTGCACATTGTAAGGTATCATACCATACTTACTTCACAAATACCTATTGATAGCTGGCTCAATTATGATAATACACAAGGGGAAAACTGATTGAATATATTTTTTCACATATAAAATAAATTATACCTACTTTGACTGTGCTCATAATGTGCTTCCATAGCTTGCTTCTCTCTCTGTCTTTCTTGATTATATTCTTATTGTCCACTAATATATTACTTATTAAGCTGAACAGTGCTTGGCCTTTGTTACATTTGCATCTTATTCAAAATACCTGAACAATTTGTGAAGTATGCATTTCCCATTTGTCTTTAATCTGTAATTATATGCTAATCTCAGTTGTTCTTCTGCAAACATATGAATAATCCAAAATGTCTTTTCGAGAATATTTCATCTTATTTGTTTTAAGGGGTGCTTCATCCTTGCTTTTCTTTGAACTCTAAGTTATTCCTTTATAAAAAGGCATATCTTGGGTGCTTGTTGCAATGGTCAATATTCTATCAAACCCACCATCGTGCAAGTTCATTAACTTTATAGAAAACGTGATACATCGAAAACAATATTAATTTTGTGGACTGAATACAGAACCTTCATGCTAATCAAGCCCCTCAAAAATAATACAGATTCAGTATCTCATCATAAAATACTTTTCTACCTCTATCTCCTTCAGTTTTGATGTCAAAATCACAGAAGTAGGGCTGAGTGGTGTGCTAAATTCACTTGCTAAGTTTTCCTTTTATATAAAAGTATATGAGTATTCCTTAAAAGACCTTCCATGGTTGACTGTCAAGGTGTCACCTGTGTGGGACTAGGTCCCGAATTACAACTCTGGATGTGATCCAGTGAGGTGATAATGAGGCCGCTCCTCTGGAGTACAGACGCCTTGTGCAGCCGCCCCTAACCTGGAGAACAGACGCTGCATAATGGATTCCAGTGGCATTTCCTCCACTGTGGGGACCATCACCCCACCCAAAGGGGCTCATTCGCCCGAAGCCGTTGGCCCCCTTAGGGAGTCAGGTTATTTCCCGCCGCCCAACACTCGGTGTTGGCAATTTTACAGCTGGGTGCCAGACCAGCAAACCCTCCTCCTTTCTCATTCCGGACTTGGGACCGGACAATGGCGGAGTAAGATGGTAAGATGGTAAGCTGGCCCATAACAATAAAGACAATGCAGAAATTCTGGTTAAACATTTCAACAAGCTTTTAAATTGTGAGGAACCTACAGAACTCCTTCATTTGGACACCAACACCCCGATAAAAACATCACCAGAAAACATCAATCCCCCCACAATAAAGGAAGTCTACCAAGCTCTGAATAAATTAAAAAACTACAAAGCGCCAGGAGAAGATCAGACCTTTGCGGAAATCTGGAAATATGCAGGAACCTCAGCGAAAGTTGCCCTCCATCAACAACTTGTCTCTATCTGGATTAAAGAAGAACTACCAGAACACTGGACAACAGCCCTCATTCATCCTCTGCACAAAAAAGGGGACAAAACCGACCCTAATAACTACAGGGGAATCTCGCTCCTAGACATAACATACAAAATTTTTTCAATAATCATCCTTAATAGGATAAGTTTACAACTTGAGAAAGAACTAGGAGAATATCAAGGAGGTTTCAGACCCTGGAGGAGCTGTCCTGATCAGATCATGAGTCTTAAGTTGATAATGGACTATAACAGGAGAAGAAACAGAGATATAGTGATAACATTTGTAGATTTCAAGAAAGCTTATGATTGCATCCATAGAGAATCTCTGTTTATAATTTTAAGACACCTTGGACTACACCCCAAATTAATAAACATGATAAAATTGACTCTCACCAATACCAAGTCAAAAGTGAAGTTTAGGGGTGAAACATCAGAGACATTTGAAATTAAAACTGGACTACGGCAGGGAGATGGGCTCTCACCACTATTATTTAACTGTGCTCTAGAAATGGTAATGAGGGAATGGTTTAGAAAATGTCCCCCCAAAATAAAGATTGGCCGAAAAATCAAAACAAATTGCCTGGGTTTTGCTGACAATTTAGCATTACTAGCAGTGGACATAAAAGAAGCAAAAACCCAGATATCAGAACTTCAAAACATTGCAAATAAAATTGGCCTCAAAATATCATTTGAAAAAACAGAAATTATGCCCCAAAAACCAACACAGCTAAAAGAAGTCCCCATAAATGGTAATAAAACCAAAATAGTAACTCAGTTTAAATATCTTGGAGAAGTAATAACACATAACTTAAATGAAAAAATCTCAATCCAAGTAAGAACAAATAGATTAGCTAAAGCACAAAAATTAACATGGGATATCTACAAAAAGAAATGTCTTTCAATAAATACAAAAATAAAACACTACAACACAGTTATAAAACCGGAAGCTACATATGCAGCAGAAACACTCTTTTACCTGAATAAACAATCAAAGACTGACAGACTTCAGAAAATTGAAAGGAGGATTGGAAGAACCTGCATCAACAAAAAATACCAGAAAGATGGACAGTGGCAGTTAATACCTAACAAAGTCGTGTACAAAGAGCTAGAACCCATTACAGATACTATGCGTAAGAGGAGACTGGGATTCTTTGGACATATCATGAGGATGCAGGACTCGAGACTTCTGAAACAACTAGTACAACACAATCTCGTCTCAAAAAATACCACAACAGGATGTAAATGGATCAGAGAAGTAAGAGAGGATCTGAAGGAAATAGGCCTTACAACAGAAGACACCACAAATAAGATAAAATTGAATACAAAACTCAAGAATACAAACCTCTGCTTTACCCTTACACAAAACAAACCAACAACACGCACATTTTCAACTGAGGAAAGGGCACGAAGATCGGAGCGTCTGAAGAAGTACTGGGAGGACCGCAAAGCCCGAACAATCCCTTCAAAGAGACCTGAACGACGGACTGACTAAAGTGATCCTATGTGGTCATAAAAGAAGAAGAAGAAGAAGAAGAAAAGTATATGAAGTGTACATTTAGAAAACAATATTCCTTTGCTATATTTTAACCTTTCAAGTGTTGAGTTAGCAGTTGACTGTTTGGTACCTCAGTGCTGAATTTTTTCATTCGTTTGTAAAAAAAATCATTGTAAAAGCATCAATTTATAACATCAGTGGGGTTATTAGCTTAAAATATTTATAAATGTTTTTTTTTTTTTTTATAAATCTAAATACAAATGCAAAATCCTACACTTATGTTCAATATTATTTTGAATTCTCATGCAGCATCTATAGATGGGCGTAGCATAGCAAGTATAAATTTTCTCTTTGGTTCAAGTAATCTGCCACAGGATATGTTTTCTTACGGCACTATTCGATGAACTAAAATGAATAAAATATGCTGATATTCTATGTAATTGACAATATTTATTTGGGTTCATACAGTCGGAAATGGAAGGTTGGTCAAATCAATTAAATTGTTAGTTCTAATAAAAGAGAAATAAATGATACATACTAGAGAGAACACAGAGTATACTGACTGTATTCTTAAAGACATACAATTTCAAGACCTACAATATAAAAAAAGTCATGAAAAGGAACAATATTGTCAAATCAAGTCACATATATGATACAAGGGTAAAATCAATGACAAATCAATGTGGGATGAGGAAGCAACAGAAAGAGGAGATAAGAGCAAACATGAAAACACAAAAGGACAAGGACAATCTCCACACTGCTGTCTTCAGATTGATGGACTCTCACCTCATCAATCCCCAGTTCTTATACATCCATTTCTTCTTGGCTCTCGATGAGTTCATTTCTGCCTCCCAGATTCATCAGGCATGAATGCTCATTGAGGGGTTGTCTTGACAGTTATCTTTTCTTGATGCAGGAAGTGTAGGATCAGAAAAAGCTGGATAAATACAAGAAAAGGGAAGTGACATAAAACAAAATAGTTGTAAAAGATCAGTAACACTGTACAAGCACAGAAGGAAAAAAGAATTCAAATGGCTCAATATAAGTAATACCAATATAATGGTCCGTTATTGGGCATTGTAAATTCTCCAGCTAACTCATTCTTGGTTGCCTGTGTTTCATCCTTGGGTGCTAAGTTGGGCTCGTCAGTTGGGACTTAGCACACCTCCCAAGACGCAAGGCTAGTGCATACCGTGGAGGCCACTGCATAGGCTACTTGAAGCCACCAGCAGTGCCAATGCACTATGAGAGCTATGTCTCATTTCCAAAAATTGATGCCTGCCTGGAAGTATTCGAAAAGAACAAACAAGTATCAAATCAAATCATAACTTATACAGAGAGATAAAAACATGAATAGGATCACATAATAGGGTGGTCAATGGCAGGTCAATGTGAAATGAGGGAAGCAATGGAAATAGGAGACAAGGACAAACATGAACTTGGAGGCTGAAAAGTATCCCATATTCCAAAGTTTAAATTCTCTCTGAGCCCTTGTAATTTGAATTGAAATAATAATAATGATAAGGAAATAGAGGTTTTAAATCCCACTCCTGGCAGCCCACAAGATGATTTTCTGGTGGTTTCCCATTTTCAAACCAGGCAAATGCTGGGCTGTACCTTAATTAAGGCCATGGTTGCTTCCTTCCTAATCCCAGCCCTGTCCTAGCACACATACAACATTTCTGTGTCAAAACAATGTAAACCAAATAGCAAAAAGAAAGAACTTCACAGAATAAATAATTTTCTAGTAAATTATCAAGTGTCAAAAAATTGGACTGTTATTTTTCTCTATAAATAATTCAAAACTGAATTTCTGGTTGTTTGAAAAGCATTTTATCAGCATTTCATTTTACTTGAGTGCTAGTTTCATGGAGAAAGGCACTACTGACAACAAAACTGAAAGCACACTCCTACATACATATATAATATATGTGGTTAAATATCACCCCAGAGGGTGACAGTTACTGGAGTCCATTTTGGTCTTGGAATTTACACTTTGAGACTACCTATTTTAAATAATACTGATACTAACAAACTGTGTTAAATTCATCAGTTTATTCAATATCATCCCCATTATCACCATCGCATCACCTTTCTTGGTCTCTATGGTTTTATGGAAAATTAGCTTTTCACTCTGGTTTATACTGCAAGAGGTCCAGGATATCATCAACTTCTGGTGCAACACAGCACCCAATAAAATAAGGATGAAGTGTTGTACTCCTTCTGCAGCATTTTCCTACTTTATTGTGAACCGCTTTGTGCATTGATCATATGATGGTTTCTCCAGCTTTTAGTTCTTGAAAACTGAACATTCTGTCAATTGAATATGCCTGAGACTCAGGCTTTCTAATCATTCCTAATAAACAGTCTAACCCCTCACTACTCATTCATTAGCCACTCTTCCATCAGTCCAAAGCCTGCATTGTACAAAACCAAAACCAAAACTGATCTTATTGTTCTGCCTTTTTGTAGTAGGTTTATTGTGTATATAATAAGCAGGATTATCCAATTTATCCCTTCTTTTATGCAGTGCCCAATAGTTGCAAAATCACAGTCAATAGGCATCACTGAGTGTCCTGCAATCAGATAAAATATCTGTAGGCTAAATATTTGCCGGTCAAAACAGGCATAAAGAAAACTATTCTTGTTTTGGCTGTAGCAGTTGTCTTCAAGAAACCTCAACTTTTTTAAACAATTTTTGGTGTGTTCAAACTAGTCATCTAAACATGAAATTACTTTATTGGGACCATTATTAAAAATATAGGATTGGAATAAGGATGGTATTTCTTATTTCTAAAATGGACTTTGATTTTTTTTTTTTTTTTTTTTTTTTTTTTTTTTTTTTTTTTTTTTTTTTTTTTTTTTTGAACAGTTAACATCAATTTCATTTTACTTGAGTGCTAGTTTCATGGAGAAAGACACTACTGACAACAAAACTGAAAGCACTTTCTGAACATTATAAACACCTTGCATTAGGAACAAAACAAGAAAAACTTAAAAATTAGACTAAGGCATTACTTGCATTTGGTCAATTAAATATTGTAGACAACCCAAAAAATTCATCCTCACAGCATTTTTCAATCTTTTTTTTCTCAATGATGCTTTTGGAATGAGACTATTGTATGGAAAATTGCCCAGCTATTACATTTTTTCATGAGCAAATGGGGTATCTTCCATCTAAGAAAGCAGGGTCATTTTGGATACCCAGGTATTAAAGACCATATTATTTGGAAAAATGTATGCAATACATCCCAATATCACACATCCCAATATCACAGAGTGTTTCTATTTGAGAATGATGTTGCACACAGTAAGGTAACCAGTTCAGTTCTAATACTTATGAACTGTTGCTCGGATAGTACTCTGTGTATCACGTGGCTTGCAAAGCAGTGTGTTTGTTAGAGGTTTATAGCCTCTGCAATGATACACTGAACAAAGTCAGTGTTTCAGAGAGAATGTTCACTCTTTGTGATTGTGTTATCTTTTGAATTCCTAGAGATCACTTAAGTCTGTAGAATAAGTATAGAAACAACTCACATGACAACATATTGTGGCAGATGCAAAGAGGACATAATAACACAATCACTTATAAGTAACAGATCTACATCAGAGGTCGGCTTTACCAAATGAATTGGCTGTGCAGTTTGGGTCGTGCAGCTGTGAGCTTCCATTTGGGAGATAGTGGGTTCAAACCCCAAAGTCAGCAGCCCTGAAGATTATTTTCCATGGTTTCTCATTTTCACACCAGGCAAATGCTGGGGCTGTATCTTAACTGAAGCCATGGCTGCATCCTTCCTTCTCCTAGCCTTTTTCTATACCATCGTCATCATCAAACTTATCTTCGTTGGTGCAGCGTAAAGGAAGTTGTAAATAAATAAAAACAATCGGAGGTCGTCTCTATAAAATGCTGTTATTTTAGTCAGAAGATACAATTTTGTAGATTACAGTCTGTCTATTCTGATATCATATGAAATGGACCTTGCTGAAGAGTGTGTGAGAAATCAATTATGATCCTGTAGAGATGACAAACTTTTGCTGTTGTCCATGGTGATTTGGGCTGTCCAGGAAGCTAAGAAGCAATGATGAAACTTTGTTCAAGAAAATGAGCCAAGATTTAGTGAAGAGGAAGTGATAGTTGACCAAAAATTATTAGAAGTAGTAATACTCAGTATCCAATACAGATGGAAAAGTTTTCTTCCTCAACTTCCCTGGAGGGAGAGGAAAAACATAACCTCTTGCTTGTTAAAGTTAGGTGTGAGGACATGTTGTAGTCAATAATTACATCATCTGATATTGCATGAGTTCTATTCCAGAGTGGAAGGGATGCTCATTCCACACTTAAAATTCTACTGCAAGGTGGATACCCCATTGCCTAATATTACCAAAATCAAGAATACCACTGGAGTAATATTAACAGGGCTCTTTTCTGGGGAACACTGAAGAATGCTTACCTCAAACTATTAGGGCCTCAAAGAAGGAAAACCTAATAAATACTCCCATATTCTATGTCTTAATGTTATATGTTGCCATATCTCTTTATCCATGTACCTGAATCTTAGTGAACACTAGGGTTTGCTTTTAATAACTAGTGTTATTGAAATGTTCCTGTTACCTGAAACAATGGATAGAGAACTGCCTCCTGTCAACAGACCAGAATGTGTTATAGCATTTGACTGTTTGACTTGGCCAGATAAACCTGGAATTACAGAAATATAATTGTTATGTGGTAATAATAATAATAAATTAAAATGTTACAGTATTGGTTTTATGCCCCACTAACTACTTTTGATAGTTTGTGGAGACGCTGAGGTGCCACAATTTTGTTCCATGGGAGTTCTTTTAGGTGCCAGGAAATCTACCAACAAGAGACCTTCAAATACTGCTGGACTGAGCCAGGGTCAAGCCTTCCAAAATGGGATCAAAAGGCCAGTGCCTCAACCGTCTGAGCTACTAAGCCCAGCATATCATTAATGTATATGGTTGATTTGGGCTTCCTGATAGATAAATGGATCAATTTTTTCTGGGATTATCACAAGGACAAGAAAATTTTAACATCCCTTCTTTCCTTTGAATACCGTCTAGAGATAGTGAATGTGCTTTTGCTCAATTGAGTTCAATTATCGCACCTACAAAAGCTTCACTACACCTTTTTACCATCACAAGTCTTCTGTTTAGGAAGTTGATTGGTACTCCACTGCAGTTATTTAACGCATTGAGTGCCAGAACCAAATTCCTCAGATTGCCATTTAGTGCCTCTGTGGATTAGTGGTAGAGTGGCAACCTTCAAATCCCAAGACAGCAGGTTCAAATCTGGCAGAGGTAGTCTGATTTGAAGGGCAGTAAAAAGTTATTTCGACACTTCATATCGTACAATGTTGGCATGTAAAAGATCTCTGGCAACACATTTGGTGTTCAACCAACAAAATTCATTAAAACTCAGCCATAGATGCCCAAGAGAGATTTGGTTTACTCTGCCATCTGTAGGCCTAGACTTAAACAGAACACTGAAATTGATGAGCACAGACAGCCAGATGGCATCAAATTGAAATGTCTGCATACGGTAGCTGAGGCCACACAATATGTTATAACGGATGCGGAGAGGGCAGCCAGGTCAACCAGACTCAAGACTTTTTGGGAGAAGAAAAGGAAGACAAATTTGTTGTAGTCTGATTTAAGTGCTCCAATGTGGGCGTAAACTCTGTAAATAAATAAATTATTATTATTATTATTATTATTATTATTATTATTATTATATAATAACACCAAGTTACTCCCGCACTGAAACAAGGATATATTTATGATACATTAGGTTAACTTATTATCTATGTCTGTCTGTTAGGTCATCAGCCCAGAGTCTGGTTGGATCCTCAAATAGCACCACCAAAGGTTATGCGATTATAAGGAAACCCCAAAAACCAATGGCAGCACCAAAATGAGGCGTACTAGGCAAGATGAGGAGTGAGGTAGTTTGCCATTGCTTTCCTCACTGGGTCAGAAAGTACTATTGCAGCACGACTGACCCTATGAGCAGCACCTTTCATAACACTCAGATGCACTAGTCATGCTCTGAATGTCATTACTCAGCACTGCCCATACCCCAGCAACTTCCATATTGTCACAGCCATGGATGTTGACTGGGACTTTGGTGGAAGCTACACTTTACTCTGGCCTGTGCCAAGAGATGGATAGAAAAGTACTGTATCCATCAAGAAGTGACAGCAGGCAGCCTTATTATCTATAGTCGGTCAAATAGTGTGACCCAAAATGGGGGTCATATCAGTGATTATGAATTACACATGTACAAGTAAACAAGTATTGAAACTACTTACTAGTTTTTCTTGTGATACAGTTCAAAGCAGTTGATACACAAGTAGGACTTGTCAGAACATGACTTGCAGACCATAGACACTTTCATTGCTTTCTTATATGCTTCTTTACTGCTCATAGTCCATCGGTACTCCTTGTAACATCGCTTGCAGCATCTGCAAACTCTTCTGAAAGAGAATTTCAGATCATGTAAATCTATTTTATTACGGGAATAAATTGATTAGGTTAAATATAACTTAACTGCGACCTTTCTGATTAGTGAGTTGATTTCGCTGCTCAAGGTAATGATTATACCTCTTAGGTATCCTGCTGATGGATTCTCTTGTGGGAGAGAGAGAGAAAGAGAGAGCATTCTTGTCACTACTTGCTGGCATAAGTCACAAAGCTAGATCTTTTTTGTCTGCATCTGGTTATATATGAGAAATGCATTGACAATAAAAGTACCAAACATTACATGATCTGTGACTTTGTGGTACCACCATATTGTCTTACATAGTGCAGAGTGATAAGACAACAAGGTTCAGATAAATCTATGCCACCCTTCATATGATTATAATCAATGGTCATAGTTGGCTTCATTATATCTTCACCATTTTTATTAGTTCTTCCTATAGCCTCAATTGTGTTGCTGTGTTTAGTTGAGACCATCAAGACATCTCTTTTGTCCATCCACTTCATTACTGTGAATCTTTTATCACATTGCCTTAAACTCATTCTTCTTTAGTTTTACTGCAGGTCACTTCTAACGGTAAGCATTTTCTGTTCTTTGCCACTGTGTCTTATGCTCAAGAAGTCCATTCACTAACTGTAGCAAAGTGTAGTAGTTGTTGGTACATAAATTTGGCCATGGCTCAAGCATGACTCAGTCAGTTGGAGTACAACTTTTGATACCATAGACAGATTTCCATCAGTACAGACTGTTCATTTTCCAGCATAAATAATAATTCTGTACTTGTAGCCAGAATCATCATATAGCTTGAACAGTTTAATGCCATATTTGTTGGCTTTTCCTGGGAGATACTGCTTGAATGATAATCTCCCTCACCAGAGAACCAAAGATTCATCTATGACCATATTACAGCCTGGAGTCTTCACTTCCTGAAATGTTCATAAGGGGCTGTATTTTGTGTAGTCTGCATAACTGTCACTCATTGTTGGCAAAATGCCAGAATCTCAAGAGTAACTGAAACCTACTTCAGCTCATAACACTATGAGCAACTTTCATAGAAAAAACAGCCTTATCATTTCAGTAACATCCAAAAGATTGCAGTTAGGTAAGACACATGTACAAACATAAACTGAGGAATTTCCTCATTTCATCCAGAGTTGTGCCCACCCATTCTTTAAGCCAGTTTGATCTACTTCATTTGTAACAAATAAACAATAAATTTCATACGGTGAGGTTTCAGAATCATTAACCATCTTCATGTTAAGTGCTTCAACCCCTTAAAAAGGAATGTCATGCCAAGCACAAAGCAGGATCCCCAGTTGTTATTTACACAGGTACTATTTCTGGCTGTTCCTTGTGTTGAAACTCTATCCTCATTTTCACTTTGAGACTTGCTTTTAGCTCTTTCTAAATTCTCACTAGTTTCTACAATTTTATCATCTGTACTTGATTCAAGATAATTGTAACTACATTCTTCATCAATATTATTATTGTCTGACTCGTTCAACAGATCATCCAGACTATCTGTAGAGCCCTGCACTGATGCAGATATCCGCAAAGTTAGTGTCTTGGCGGATACAAACTGTATGGCAATGTGGATAATTTTACTGATAGTTTCTAAATAATGAGGTTAATTGATTTTCACTTGGGTATACTCTTGTTTTTGCTTGCGGTTTGGTGATCCTTGACATTGGTATGGGAGAATAGTGATATATAAAGAGCCTTTAGACCATAAAGCTGTAAATCTGACCTAAGCCTAACTGGCTCCTGCCCGCAATTAATGGAAGGAAGGAACAAAGATCAATAAGTCGGTAGTTGTCGCAAGAGAAAATCCCTCATAAACCTGCAACTGTAGGGGTTCTGGTGCCAGGTGTCAGGTCTATTCTATTATGTTAATAGATCTATTCCATTTCAATATCTTGGGTGTAATATATTGTAATTAAATATTTAAATTATCTGCAGATAACCATTTTGCAGATGTGGATTACCATTCGCGGATGCAGGTGCGGATGAAGGAAGTGCGGAGCGGATGCAGATATTATTTTGTATATTCACTCAGGGCTCTAACTATCTGCACTAAGTCTTATATTGCTCGATTTACTGATAGCGATTGTAAAGATAGTAATGAACAAAATAACCCACACAAAAGAAACCTAATAGCACTCCACACTGATAAACAATCCACAAGATGGATAAAGACTTTGTCAGCTAACAAAGCACTCCTGACATACCTTTATGAAGTCGCATCAACACAGGAATTAATCAACGAAAGGTGGACCATGCACTTGATTAAATAGATGGTCGACAATTGGGAGGAAGAGGCATTATACAGTCTCAAAACATACACTTACTGTGCACCAAAATGGGTTTGCATCATTCTCATATTTGAACAAATGTATGACCCCATATGGGGATGTAAAATTCAAGAAATTGAGTGCTCCCATGTGCCCAAATGAGGTCATTTGGTACTCAATGTGTCAAACTTGTAGTTTATGCAAACTCCTGGTTTGTAAAAGACCTCTTTCATCCACCATGAAGAGTAAGGTGAGAAGGCATGATGACTATAGCACTAACTTACTGATGCCAATTTGAAAGTTGCTGTGTGCAACAAAATTCATGTAGACCTACTATTTACATTACTACCATCACTTCCCTTTCTTACAGGAAAGAAACTTCAAATTTGTGGTTACCAATATATAAAGTTTCAAACAAAAGTACCGGTACCCCTAAATATTTTATTAGAAAGAGAACCTGGAATGTTACACACTGCATGTTGATCTTATTGGACAAATACGCAATGACAGATAAAAAGCAGTACGGGCATTAGAGAGAATATTGAAGTGAGTGCATTGTTATAGGAAATCACAACTTCCTTCACCAATGTCTTCTATCAGATCTTGCCAGTGGTACCAAATCATGGCTGTCATTAACGGTAAATATGAGGGTTCATGTGGGTGATGACATTCAGGGTCACATGTTCTCTGATCTGCCATTAAAGAGGGCAAAAGAGCTTTTGAAGAGGAAGGGAGTTATATAATACTTCCGCCATTCCTGCGTATTATAATAGGAGCAATTCACGAGGTCATTTCTGATATATATCCAGAAAATGACAGTTCTTGGCTCTGCAAATGGGCCCTTTTGATTCCTAAAAATTATCTAGTGACTGAAAATTTAGTGCACAAAAAGTGGTGTACAGATCTAGGAACACCATTTTAAAGCAATATGACACTTTCATTTCATTCTGTGTGTCCATTGCTAGCCTGGTACAGCTCTTGTAAAGCAGACTGTACAATGAGGATGTATAAATTTAATGGTAGAGTAAATGAACCATAATGCCCGGGAAGTTTTAATGTCTAAGCATTGAACCCGCTATTTTGGGTTTTAAAGGTCGACACACTACCACTGATCCACAGAGGCACTAGATGGCAATCCCAGGAATTTGGTTCTGGCACTCAATGTGTTAAATAACTGCAGTGGAGGACCAACCAACTTACTGAACAGGAGAGGATGGGCAGCATCTGCCTTGCATGGGAAAACTTCATGTTAATACGCTGGAGGATAGTCTTGTGTATGGCCATTTCACAAATGACAATAAGTAGGACACTAAAAATTACAGGCATTATTTTCAAATTCGCTAATTTCCTCGCAAGCAGTTATACATTGCCTGCTCAAGTTTGAGCAATTTAAAAAAAAAAAAAAGCTTTTTGTTTTCTGAAAATATAGCTAAGAATGTATACATCTGTGGACACTTCCATAACTTCCAAAACACTGTACAAAATTCCAGTGGTGGCTGTCTCAGGTACTGTATAGAATAGAACCAATTATCAGACCCTCAAATATGGGTACACATAGTTAGTGACTGTATACTTGTACTGTATACTTCTTCATCTAATTTTTGTCATGGGTATGATAACTCTGTGATGTCACTGGTGCAGTATGAATCTAGTTGCATATGAATAGGATGATATCATCTCAGAGGTAGAAAAAGTGGACACTTGAACCACAGGCTTATTCAACTTTCCATGGGTAATATTTACCATATGTAACTGCTGTAGTGTTATCCAGGTTGTTTGACCAAATTGTTTAGATAAAAAACAAAAATAATACAATGGTTTCAGAAAAGTATTATACAGTTTTTGTAAATATTTATTTGTTTCAAATTATCTAACCAAAAGTACTTCATTGAAGAACTTATTTCCTCCAGCAACATTTTGTTACCTGTCAAGTCTTTATGAAATTATAAATACAGTAGTTTAAATGTGTATTTGGCATTTACTATTGACCATATTGTCCCCGCTCTAATTTTTTTCTCGACTGGACATTATACAAAAAGTAATTCTGGTGTTCCCATTATTTCTGGGGAATTATTTAAGTAATTGAATCAAACATCCTCGGTGACTATTTTGCCCTTTTATAAAGTTTTTAGAAGACTAAAAGCTGTATTACCCTGTGAATAAAGAGAATGGTAACATCTATAACCATGACCAAACACTCTTTGATGTGATATGTGACTAGTAAATACATGGACGGTTGAAGGCAACACTTGTAATTTAAATTAAAATTTTGCTTCCCATCACACAAAAGAGAATATTTGTCAAAATAAGCAAAAATCTCTCCAGTTTTCTTTACCTGAGAAGACGACTTGCCCAGGAAAGAAAAGACGTATGGTCATCCTATGTATGAATGAGAAAGACATGCTCCTGTGGTTCAGACTCACCAGAAAGCTAAGGGTTTTATTTGTCCATAAGCACAAGGTTTTAAGTCATATACAGTAAAACTGAAAGCTTGCTTGCTTTCTGCATTGTGTTAAAATATTTAGTACCATGCTGAGTGGCTCAGACGGTTGAGGTAGTGGCCTTCTGACCCCAACTTGGCAGGTTTGATCCTGGCTCAGTCTGGTGGTAATTGAAGGTGCTCGAATACATCAACCTCATGTCGGTAGATTTACTGGCACGTAAAAGAACTCCTGCAAAACTAAAGTCCAGCACCTTGGTGTCTCCAAAAATTGTAAAAAGTAGTTTGTGGGACTTAAAACAAATAACATTATTATTAAAATATTCAGTGGCGAAGCTAGAAGTCAGTGAATGGGTAAGCAGAAAGCCTTACTTTAAATTTTTATGTAGGATCAGGTCTACATGGTGAGTTTTCTTCGCAACAAAATTGTCAACCATCAGATTCTTCATAATCAATCTCTCAATGGCAATTGTGCTAAATTATCTCAGTGTCTTATTGGCTAAGTATTTCAAGTACATTTTTTGCTCCCTTTCAAAGTACTCATACCCTCTACCAAACAAAACATACATATACCAAAAGGATTTGTTGGTATCAGAACAACTGTCAGCCACAAATATTGTATGCACCAAGAGTGTATTTTCTAGTTAACTTACTGTTAAAATATTTTGATGTATAAATTAGGTATAGCCTACACCAATTGTTTTAATTATATCATATTTCTCTTCATAAAACCAAGAATGAAGTGGCTTACAGTTTTAAAAGTTTAGATCCGATCATTTTGGAGTGACACACTTCAGAAAATACTGTTTCTTAGCATCACACTGGTAAATTAATCTCCAAACTTTAAACTCATTGTTTTTATTTTTGAACAGTTATTAATTATGCTTACAATGATTTTTATTGCTACCGAGCAAGCTGGCCATGCGGTTAGAGTCGCATAGCTGTGAGCTTGCATTTGGGAGATAGTGGGTTCGAACCCCACTGTCAGTAGCCCTGAAAATGGTTTTCTGTAGTTTCCCATTTTCATACCAGGAAACATACATATACATGTACCTTAATTAAGGTCATGGCCATTTCCTTCCCACTCCTAGCCCTTCCCTATCCCATCGTTGCCATAAGACCTATCTGTGTCAGTCCGTAAAGCAAATAAATTAAAAATATTTAAATTTTATTGCTAACAACAAAGACAGAATCAGCACACACTCTAAAGGACATGAGTTGGAATAAGAATGAGCCATTCCTCGCTCATCTCAATAACTTGTGTGAAATGTATACAGGACAACTTCCCGCTTTTCTGTGAACCCTGTAGAGAAGTCATAAAAGCTGTATGACTTTGGAGGCAAAATGTTGTTTGCCTCTCCAATTACTATATTGTCACCTGGAGACTATTCAGCATGTGTAATGGCATTTGTCACTGTCTAATGGTCATTCAATGAAACGTGCACATAAAAGAAAAATTATATATTCTGTATATCTAGTTCATGAGTATTCCTATAACACGTAATATAATTTGTCTTCAAAATGGTACTTCAGCTCCCTGTACAATGTGAAATGTGACTACTGGTATATTTTCACACTTCTAACTTCATCTTGTAACCATAATATTAAAATAATTTCATAATCAATCTTTTAAATCAACATCATTTTGGAAATTTGTGACTTTGCAGATGTGAAGTTTTGCATAAAAATCTACTATAATAAATCACTCCTGTCACTACTTGAAGATTTTTATAGAGGATGTGCTGTTATGCTGTGAATTACTTCCACACTGCTAAATAAAGTTAATATTTTTCCACCCTCTACCCACATAAATAATTTTTCTCATAATTGATATTTTATACAGTCAAGTCTTCTATTTCAGAACCCACTTGCTGTAAATATTCTTTCTTGTGTTTAATAATATTTTATAATATTGAACAGTATTAGAGTTTGATCTGTTTCAATGCACTGTGCTTTTCTTGCTTGTTTGAATGCCTGTGTGCCTGTTCAAGTTTCTCTTATTTTAGCATAACACATTATTTTGGTAGTTGTGCACATAAAAACATAATTGTGTTACTTTCATGCATAGTAACTCTATTGAAATTTTAATTCTGCCTGAAACATAGAAAACTATTAATGTAAGGTGTGTGTTAGACCGTTAGCACTGCCGTGTATCTTGGATTACCACATTACCCATGATTTCTGTTCTTTATACATGTGCATCTTAATTAAATATTGCAAATATTAAATATTTCAACCATGAAAATAAAATTAGAAATGTAATAGAAGAAATGCAATTAAATACCAAAGAATGATCACTATATTTTAGTTGTGTAATTTCCTGCCAGTGCAGGATCATTTGAGATTATCTATTGTAGCCTAATAACCACTGAAGTACTGTACTACTGTTAATAGTGATAATAAAAAATTACACATTTCTTTTAGGATGAAGACACAGTTTACCGTTACTATGAAGTCTTTTCTATGGTATGGGTGAATAACATTTTAGCTATCCATGTAAATCCCAATGTTTTCATACAGTCTGTACATTGATGATCACTTTCAGTTATTAAGTACTACAATCATGGGCATTTATGGTAGCTAGTTCTGGAGTCTTCTAAAGGAATAAGAGATTTAGATGACTTTCAGTCATTGAAGATTGTTGACATTGAATTCAATGGTTGGTGGCACTGTATAGAGTAGTTTAGTAGCCTAATTTTGAAGTTGTATGTTTATATTCTGTGAATAATCCCTCTATTATTGAATTCAAAGGAATATGGCTTGGAAGTGATGTTGTTCTTCAGTCGAACAGGCTCCACGTAATCATCGTCATCATCATCACTGGCACGACAGCCCTTTGTGGGCCTTGGCCTTCTGAGGAGATTTTCCCCATTCTTTCCTGTTAAGTGCAGAGCTCCTCCAATTCTTGATTCCAGTTATCTTTACATTCTCTCTCACCCCTTCTTCCCACCTTAATTCTGGTCTGCCAACTTTCCTGGTTCCTTCTGGCACTGCATAAAATATCTTCTTTATCATTCTGTCATTAGCATGCAGCACATGCCGTGCCCACTCCAACCTTCTGATCTTTATGCAGTTAACAATGTTTGGTTCGTTATATTAAATTATTCAATTCATGATTATATCTTCTTCTCCAGGCACCACTTACTTCCACTGGCGCAAGAATTTGCCTCAAAATCCTTCTTTCAAATATACCGAACTGCCTTTCATCAGATTTTGTGAGTGTCCAGGTCTCAGCACCGTATGTTAATACAGGCTTTACTAAAACTTTATACATTAGAACTTTAGTTTTCCTGAACAGCAGCTTAGAGTTCAGATGTTTTCTGAGGCCATGATAGCACTTGTTAGCAAACAGTATACATTTTTGGATTTCAGAACTAACATTGTCTTGGAATTAACTTCTGATCAAAGGTAGGTAAAGCTATGCACAACATCAAACTTATACGAGCCAATTTCTATGAGGGTAGTCTTTCTTGGTTACGGGCATATACTTAGTTTTTTCTTCATTAATCTGTAAATTCATCTTTCTTGCTGCTTTTTTAAGGCTTGTGAAAGTGTCTTTCAATGCTCTTGGTGTGTTCTTGCAATTGAATCAAGATCATCTGTATGTGCCAAAATTTGAACTGATTTATATAAGATGGTTCCCCTTGTGTTGATACTCGCATCTCTAACAACTTTCTCCAAAGCTATATTGAACAAAAGGCATGATAATGAATCTCCTTGCCTAACTTCATTCTTGGTCATTACAGCACTTGACTACATATTCTGGATCTTAATTTGATTCCGAGTATTTTTCATAGTGGCTTTCAGAAGGGCGATCAATTTCCTAGGGATCTCAAACTCTTCCATTGCTACATAGAGATTACTTCAATGCTGTCATAGGCTGATCTGAAGTCAATGAAGAGATGGTGTGTATCAGTTCCAAATTCTTTACATTTTTCAAGTATCTGGCAGATTGTGAAGATCTGATCAATAGTAGATATTCCTTGGTGAAATCCGTGTTGATAGTTACCAACTGCATTTTCCACGTAAGGCACCAATCTGGTAAAGAGAATATTGGAAAATATTTTATAAGCAATGGATAATAGGCAAATACCTCTGTAATTAGAACACATCATGATATCACCTTTCTTATGTATCGGGCAGATGACACCTACATTCCATTCATCAGGTATTGTTTCAGCTACCCATATCTTGGCCACTAGTTTGTGAAAGTGTTTAAGAAATTCTTTTCCAGCATTTTTCGCAACCTCTGATTGTATTAAATCCATTCCCAGGGCTTTGTTATTCTTTAACTTCTTAAGGAGGCCAGTGACCTTAGATGTTAGGCCCCTTTAAAAAACAATCAACATCATCACAAGCATAACTTCTTAATGGCAAGCTCAACTTCCTCAGTGGTATCGGTACTTCTATTTCTGATTTTCTTATATTTACAGGAGGTAAGGTTTCTTGGTCATTAGCTGGACTTTCCTTCAACAGTTCATCAAAATATTGGGCCCATCTCTCTAGTATTGCTTCCTCACCATCTTTATCTCTACTCAAATTTGTTCTAGGCTGGAAATCCTTATGACTTTTATTTAACTTCTGATAGAAAGCTCTCACATCATTCATCCCTTTCAACCATTCCATTTCTTCCAATTCTTTCCTGTCATGCTGTCTCTTTTTCTTCTTGTGCAATCTCCCTTCTTCTCTTCTGGAAGTTCTATACTCTTCCACTGCTTTCAATCAATTTCAATCACTACTGATCTGCATTTAGGGCAGTCGCCCAGGTGGCAGATTCCCTATCTGTTGTTTTCCTAGCCTTTTCTTAAATGATTGCAAGGAAATTGGAAATTTATTGAACATCTCCCTTGGTAAGTTATTCCAATCCCTAACTCCCCTTCCTATAAACAAATATTTGCCCGAATTTGTCCTCTTGAATTCCAACTTTATCTTCATATTGTGATCTTTCCTACATTTAAAGACACCATCCAAACTTATTTGTCTACTGATGTCTTCCCACGCCATCTCTCCACTGACAGCTCGGAACATACCACTTGTAACATACTTTTTATTTACGTACATTTCAATATGGACCTAACCTGAGAATTGTAACGTGTAACATACCACTTAGTCGAGCAGCTCGTCTCCTTTCTCCCAAGTCTTCCCAGCCCAAACTTTGCAACATTTTTGTAACACTACTCTTTTGTCGGAAATCGCCCAGAACAAATCAAGCTGCTTTTCTTTGGATTTTTTCCAGTTCTTGAATCAAGTAATCCTGGTAAGGGTCCCATACACTGGAACCATACTCAAGTTGAGGTCTCACCAGAGACAAATATGCTCTCTCCTTTACATCCTTACTACAACCCCTAAATACTCTCATAACCATGTGCAGAGATCTGTACCCTTTATTTTATTTTTATTTTATTTTTTTCAGGTGTGGTTCCTCTGTTGCATTCTCTAGTATGTTTCATTTTTTAAAGTTGTTGCTCGTGCACACTCTTCATCAAACCAATTGTTGTGCCAAACTTTCTCTTCCCTTCCTAAAACATCATTTGCAGTTTTTAATACTGTGTCTTTAAGATTCTTCCAAATTTCATCAATACTCTCACTATTAGGCAAATCAGTCAGGACCTCATTAAGCAAGTTAGCATATCTCAAAGCAGTTTTGGGCTCCTTCAGCCAAGCACTGTTGAACTTTCTTGCATTGGATCCATGTACCTTTCTTGCATTAGATATTCAGCTTCTAATAGTTCCTACCACAAGGTAGTGGTCAGAGTCAATATTGGTGCCCCTATAACATCCATCAAGTTAGAGAAGTGTCTTGCATCTATTTTTTTTTTTGCTTTACGTCGCACCGACACAGATAGGTCTTATGGGCGGCCGTGGCCTTAATTAAGGTACAGCCCCAGCATTTGCCTGGTGTGAAAATGGGAAACCACGGAAAACCATTTTCAGGGCTGCCGACAGTGGAGTTCGAACCTACTATCTCCCGAATACTGGATACTGGCCGCAATTAAGCGACTGCAGCTATCGAGCTCGGTGCATCTATTAGGAGGAGGTAATTTGGTTAAAAGTACTTCTATCTGGAGACTTCCATGTCATTTTATGTATGTCCTTATGATTAAAAGTTGTACTTCCCACTACCATATTTCTCAAGAATGCAAAATCTATAAGCTTGATTCCATTATCATTAGAAATATCACGCAATCTGTATTTTCCAATACAAGGTCTGTATTCATCTTCCTTTCCTATCTTCATTATTTTACAGTTGGGCACTCATTATAAATTTCATCTAAGTCATTGTAAAATGAACCTTTATCTTGATCGTTCTTCTCTTCAGTTGGAGCATGTGCACAGATAAGACTGTAATTGAAGAATTTCCCTCTAATTCTAAGTCTGCACAATCTATGCGATTTTGCCTGAAAATCCATGATAACATGTTTTATTTGCTTATTGACAATGTCTGACTCTTTGGCTGAATGGTCAGCATTAAGGCCTTTGGTTCAGAGGGTCCCGGGTTCGATTCCCAGTCGGGTTAGAGATTTTAATCGCGTCTGATTAATTCTTCTTGCCCGGGGACTGGATGTTTGTGTTTGTCCCAACATTTTTCTCTTCATATTCAGACAACACACTACACTACCAACTCCTACAGAAACACACAATAGTAATTCCATCCCTCCATATAGGGTTGCATCAGGATTATTTCATATAAAATTTTGTAGAGACAACAAATACAGTCTGTCAGCAGTCTCTATTAAAACCTGGCATGGACATTTTGATCATCAAAATGTTGAAGAGAAATAACATTAAATACATAGATGAATAGAATGCATCTCCAACGAATGCCTTTGACACACTTAGCCCTGAGTTACTACTGCTCAAACTCCGTAGTCTCATCCTAAATGGGATATCTCTAAAAATTTTGTAGATCCTACGTCACTGACTGCCAGCAACGAGTATCAGTGGGAACAATGTACTCAGGAAAGCATAACAAGTCAAAATTTTCCCACAGGGGTCAGTTTTGGGCCCACTTTTATTTGTCATTAGTATGAACAACATAGGGAATGCATTGAAATATAGCAAGTACCACATCTATGCAGATGATCTTCAAGTTTATTATCACTCATATCCATAAGACATACATGTAGCCATTGACAGAGTAAATTTTAACTTACGACGACTCACTGACTATGCCAAAAAGTAACAGCTTGTTAATAAATCCTAACAAAAGTCGAGACTATAATATTTGATACCAAAAGAAATCTTAACATTTTTTAAAATAGACAAGTAACCCCAATAATGTTCAATAATACTGTCGTAAGTCAGTAAGAACCTTAGGTGTTATAATGAGTGAGATGCTAAATTGGACTGAACAAGTGACAAATACATGCCGTAAAGTTCAGAATTCCCTTTTTCCTCTCAAATACTATATTTTCAAAACACCTTAAAGTAGTCTAGAACTGGTACAATCCATAATCTTACCTGTTCTAGACTACTGTGACACTGTACTTATGGACATATCTCAAGACAGTAATAAGATGCTCGAACAGAGTTTAAACACCTGTATCAGATTTATATTTAAGCTGCAATACTATTCTTTTTTTTTTTGCTAGGGGCTTTACGTCACACCGACACAGATAGGTCTTATGGCGACGACGGGATAGGAAAGGCCTAGGAATTGGAAGGAAGCGGCCGTGGCCTTAATTAAGGTACAGCCCCAGCATTTGCCTGGTGTGAAAATGGGAAACCACGGGAAACCATTTTCAGGGCTGCCGATAGTGGGATTCGAACCTACTATCTCCCGGATGCAAGCTCACAGCTGCGCGCCTCTACGCGCACGGCCAACTCGCCCGGTGAATACTATTCTCACATTTCATCTTATTATAGGGAGTTGTCATGGCTTCGTGTGCACAAGCGTCACAGTCCCTTCTGCATGGAATTCAAAACTCAGGTGTACCAAATTACCTATCATCAAACTTTAATTACCTCTCCTTCTATCATAACTATGATACACGATCTGGCTCCTCTTTAACTATATCTCTGTCACTTCAGGGCTTACAAACGCTCCTTTGTAGTCACTGTCTCTAGGCTGTGGAATACCCTCCCTGCTAACATTAGAGATTTGCATTCTCGTAAGAGATTTATGATGGATTGGTGAAATCACTTGCTCAATGCTTCTAGCTGACTTGTATGATGAGTGAAGTGTGAATGAGCAAATTTTCAGAAAAATTAGAAATGTGTATGCTAGTTATAGGTTTTTATTGTATTTTCTTCTTTTATTATTACTATTGTTAGTTTTTAATTATTATTGTTATTATATTCATTTCTATTGTCAGGTTGTACATTCTATAATTATTTTTTATTACTCTCTTCATATTTGCTATTAATACTACTGAATGATATGTTGTATTTTTTAAAAATATATCTGTTACATCATTTTTAAATGTTGTGGTTAAGTATAAGAGAGGACCTTGAGCCCTAACTTTGTCATGAATAAAGATGGCTGACCGACCGGCCGACTCTCTCTCTCTCTCTCTCTCTCTCTCTCTCTCTCTTTTAAGTGGTGTACAAATGTATCTCAGAAAAATGAATGAACTCTCATTGGGGGGAGCCAAATATCTTCTTACGTTCAAGAATGATTATAGTCATTTTCAGACAGTATATTTTTTCAAGAAAAAAGTCAGAAGCTGTAGATAACTTGATTGTATATTTGAATTTGGTAGAAAATAATTTAATTTCAAAGACAATTTAAGTCAGACAATGGAACAGAGATTAGAAGCCAAGATATATTTGAGCAGCTGGGCATTTAGAAAGAAATCAATGATCAGCTACTTACAGGCCAGAGATAATGACTGAGTTAAACAAGAGATGCACACTATCGTGCAAGCTGCTCGTGCAGAAATTCATGCTGAAAAGCTTGGTCTGAAATTGTGGGTGGGAGCTCTCAGTTCTGTAATTACAACCAACCAAACTGGAATGAACTCAGTCAAAGGTAAGAGCCTAGCTGATTTGTGGTTTAGTCATCATATCAACCTAAAATTATGAAGCTATTTGATTGTGGCTGCTACTATCCCAGGTCATCATTATCATCATCAGAAACTTGACAAGGAAAGCAGAAAAGGTATTTTTGTAAGATATAATACTGAAGAACAAGGGTATCTTGTGAATGTTTCAAAAATGTCATATCGAGGCTGTGTACAACACCTTGTTTGATGAGAAAGTTGGGCTTGAAAAGGTCAACTAACAACAAAATTGAATAGCAGGTCAGAGATTTAAATTCATCTGAGTTAGAAGAGTCGAGAGTCTGTAGTTGATTGTTAGGAGCCAGATGACAGAAGTCACAATAAAGGTGACAGCAGCAGTGATAACAATGAAGATGATCAGCCTGGAACAAGTCAAGATCAGCCCAATCAGTACAATGAAAGAGTGCAAAATCAAATTCTTCATGACCACAGAACAATGAAACCACTACAAAAATACAGTGATTATATCACTTACTGTACTTTGCTAGGTTGATTGGTGAAATGGTAGATTTATCTTTCAGTGAGGCATTACCTGATTCTGAATGAAAGCATGCCATGCAGTATGAAATGGATTCTTTCCATCAGATAAAGACATAGATATTGACAGATCTACCTGATGGTCACAAGTCATTAATCTGGTCATTGGATTCTATGGTCGTGCAAAGGCTAAGATTGATTTCTCAAGGATTCAATCAACAGCATGGTATTGATTATTAGGAAGCATTTGCTCTAGTCACACATCACGGTAGTATTCGTTGATTACTGAGACAAGATCATACATGAAGATATCTTTCTACAGTATATATATAAAATAAGAGTTTTATCTGTACATTGCTCAGAATTTAAAAAGAATAGTTTTTCTGTGTCAGTCGTGTCCACAGTAACAAGGAAATGCACTTTTTACTTTTCCGTAATTTCTGTCTGTCTTTATGTATGTACACGCATCATGAGAAAACGGCTGAAGAGAATTTAATGAAAATCGGTATGTAAAGTCGACTACAATCTAGGCTATAAACCATTTTATTCACACTGAGCAAAATAGTAGCTTAGGGGAAGGCTTAAATTTATGTAATTCTCAAATATTTATGTTATTAGTGGTCCTATCAATAAATACTGCTTAACTAAAGTTATATAGAGTTAAATTTCTGATCATTTATGTGTTATACATTTTTACTGTTCTGGTTATGATAACAGATATTCATGAACTTGTATTTTTGTTGCTAAGTCCATATCAACGCCAAGCCACAAGAACACGGGTAAACAGAATTTAATGAAAATCGGTGTATAGAGTCGGAGAATAAAAAACTACAGTCCAAGCTATAAACAATTTTATTCACCATGGAAGGAATGGTATTTAGGGGATTAGCAGATTGTTAAGAAAAAAATGTAAAGTTTAAAACGCTGCATATGTATAACACTATTGTCTTCCTTGTTCTGTTTTTAAATGCACAGTTCTTCCATAGTACGTATTATACTAATAATGGTATTTCAATTTCTAAAAGATGATGTAATATAATGACAGTTAAAATTTGTTGAATTAAAAAATCTTCTTGGAAGTTGTTTGTTTGCACTTAATATGAGTGTCTTGTTAAATTTTTTATGGGTTTGTTGTTATTATCCTAGCAAGGGAAACTCCTTTAATTATTGTTTGATTGCTGTATGGATGTATAGTTCACTGGGTGAACTTTAAGAATATGTTTTAAAATATTTATTGAGGAGTCTAGAAGAAAGAAAAAGAAATTCCAAATTTTATTGTAGGGAGTATTGAGATTATTGCAGTTACTTAAAAGAATTAATTGAAAGAATTGAGTACGTACTCACTTCCCTGCTGGTCCCTTTAGAATGGTGAGCACGTAACAGTATTGCATTTGTATTGCCAGTGACTGACTGAGTGTGTCAGGCTGCTGTTAAGAGATATTGTAGGGGTAAGAGGGGTAAGGTGCAGTGGGGAAGACATGTAGGAGGGAAGTTTGTGTCGTCATTAATAGTTTTACTATGTTTGTTTTTCTGAGAAGGTATTTTGGATATTTCCTCTAGCAGAATATTAATATTTTCAGTAATTTTATTTAAATTCTGGTTGGGGTTAGAATTTTGGTCTATTTGTATGTAGATATCTTCAAAAATATTCATTAAATGCCTTTGTTTACTGTGCACAAAATGGTTAAGTCCTGATTTATGGTTGTAAAAGTGTGCTGGAGATTATCATGTGGGTACTCATCACTGAGTATCTATTATATTTTTCTGCATTAATATGTTCATGATAATCTATATGTATATAAAAGGCAATGTCCTGACTGATTGTCAATCAATGCCCAGGCAAAACTACTGGATATAAAGAAATGAAGTTTCCCAATAGGGAAGGGTTAAAAAAATAAAATTAATCTACATATGCTATTTGTTTCCACACATATATTAGAGCCATTGTGAGACCAGGTTTATATTTTACTAGCTGTAGTATCCATCGCTGATGGGACAATCACTTAACATGTGCATGATATTTTTTCCACCCCTCACATTATTCCCCAGATTCTGAGTCACATAAGTGGGCATGCCTGTCCCTGTTAGCAGCTTGTTTTGACATACTCGCTTCCTTGCTCTCTGTGGCCTTTTTTAGTTTTTTCTTTTTTTTCTGATCTTTATTTGATCTCTTCCTTCTGGTATGAAGGACCACCTAGGATCAGGTTAATATTTTTAAAATGTTTTAAAATGTTGCCAGAATGATTTCCATAGTAACTCTCTTTACAGTCTATAGAGCTAGTTAACTTACTGGCTCTTGGACTTTAAACTTTCACATGACTCCCATTGACCTTTGACCCTTGACCTTATTATTCACTGTACTGGAAAAAGATGTAGAACAAAAATTTGCCATGAGCTATTTTTATGTAAAACCACCTGTAAGAGAGAGACATAGAGTTTTATGCTATAGGTCCCGTCTAAAGTATCCTTTCCCATCGTATGAAACCTTCGATAATATGAGAAATGGCACAGTTTCTAACTTTTCATGAACAGTACTATGCTGACATTCCAACAACAGTTCCAAGTTCCAGAGCTCGAATGACCCGACCACAGACAGCAGTAAAGTGAACACTGCTCTGCCATTCTCTGTAAAGTGTGCACACACCTCATTCCTACCAGCACCTCAGAGCAGTAATCTAATAGCTGGAATACTATGATGAACCAGTGTGTCACGTACTAGTAGTTATGAGAATATGTATGAACCAGAGGAATGGCATGCAAAAAAAAAAAGAAAGTTATCTAGCCCTCCAGTTACTTCCCGCCGATATTCCGGCAGGCTGTTCTACTCGGGATGCAGCAGTAATCCCAACTATCGGATATGAGTGGCAGCAGAAAAAACAAAACACACCACACCAAACAATAGTCAATGTATTGTTATTGCTGATCAATTTTATGGGCTTTCAATACTGTAGACCTTCACATTTAGTTTACCTCCAGTTCTGTAATATTAGGGCATCTAATGTAAAGTAAGTCTTCTTTCCTCCTTTCATGACTCTCTCTGTCTTATTCTTCAAGCGATCATTCCTTTTCATTTTTTTTCTCATGTTCATAATCATCTTCACAATTTCCTTGTTGAGATAGGCTGATGACCACGCAGTCACCTTAAGACAATCATGACAAAAACCACCATCGCCATATTTCCATGTTAGTGGTGTTCAGCGTTGTAATCATAGTCGGTACGGCAAAACTTCGTATGGCATAAATGATCCAAAAATTGTATTCTCTGTAACTTTTGTTGTGTAATATTTATCAATAGGATGACTAATAACATAGATTTTAAAAAATTCAATTTTAGGCCTTCCCCTAAATTACCATTTCACTCAGCATGGATAAAATTATTTGTAGCCTGATGTGTAGCACCTTATTGCCAGACTTTACCTATCAGTTTTAATTAAATTCTGTTCAGCCAGACAGACAAAGATGATGCAAAATTAAAAGTTGTGTTTTCTTCTTACTATGGACATGACTGATACAGAAATACTATTCTTTTTTCAAATTCTGAACAATGTACAGACAAAACTCTTATTTTATATATATAGATGAGGATATTCTTATACCTGAAGATATCAACCACAAGCGTGATGGTGAAGAAATTATCTTTACTTGAAATTACTTTGAACATTGTGTTATTTTAGGAGGTCTTAGAAAGAAGTGAGGTAGCCAACTGTGGATATACAAATATATGTAGTTAAATACTAATCATTATTTAGCAATATTTCATTTTATTTCATTTCTGGTTATGATATTGTGTTGATTTTATCTTTTTATTTCAAACCATAAAGATGGTAAAGTATAGTACCATCACTGATGAGTTGGTTCTTGTACAATTCCAGAAAACAGATTGTCAAGATCCCTTCAGCAGAATGCTTCCAGGAAAATATTTGTAGTCTTTCTCAAGCAAGTCTGCGTGAAGAATTCTGACTCCGGAATAAGCTAAATAAAGCTGACCATGAGACCCTTCACTAAGTTCCAGACCACCAAGCAAACTGGCTATGCAGTTCGAGGCATTTAGCCATGAGCTTGCAATCAGGTGATAGTGGGTTTGAGCCCCACCTGTTGGTAGCACTGAAGCTGGTTTTCTATGGTTTGTTCATTTTCACACCAGGCAAATGCTGGCGTTGTACCTTAATTAAGGCCATGGTTGCTTCCTTCTGTCCTATCCCATCATCACCACTGAGACCTCTCTGAATCAATGTAACATAAAACAAATAGGGAAAAAAAGTTTCAGACCAGCTTTTATTCATTACAAATCAGACTCTGATCAGAAATATGGAGATGCCTGAACTGAAATGGATAACCGATAATCGCTTTGTATTATGAGCATACAGGGAATAGTTCCCTTTCACCAACGCCTATGATTGATGAGAGGTAGCGATAACAGAGTGCACCTCCATTAACAATAACCATCAGTATAATATTATTGCAGATTAGCTTTATGGGCTTAGGAAATGCAGGTCATCAGCCTTGTCTACTTGAGTGTGTCAAAACATCTTGGATGACTGTTGTTATTGTGATGTTTGTAGTAGTGTGTAAACTCCAACTGTAATCAGGTTACAATTTTGGTAGATGGCTCATGATTTGAAATAAGATACTACCCCACAATTTTCCTGGCAATTGTGGAATACTCCAAGAAGAAACAACTCAGTATGGCCATTTAAAAGATTTTTTTCAATGTGAAGAATATCAGGAATGATTCTCCACTGCTATACCAGTATTGGTTTGCCCTACTAGAAAATGAGATGAAATGAACAAAATTAGCCAAAATAATTCCTCACATAACTTTTATTATATGCACTTACTTGAAAAATTACCCGTTGAGGATATATATGTGCAATAAAAACACTTAGTTCCCTCCAACCCCTCTTCTACTTTCTTTCTGGCAAAGATAATACTTCAGTAAAGCAGACTGATCAAAATGGTTAAGTGACCTCCATACAACCCAGTCCTCATTGTAGCCAGCTGGAAAATGTTTGTATGGTTCTGTCTAGTCTTGCTGTACTTGAAGATCCTTCCAAGGACTTAGGAAATTGGTTCTATATTTTAACCTAGACTGAGCTAGTTGACAACCATATAATGGTTGGGATTTGTTGTTGTTAGTTTTAAGATGTTCAAGGTAAGCAGGAACTTCTCAATGAATGCTAGGAGATGCAATGCCAGCAAGAGAGTACAGTATATTATTTTCTCCACAGGAATTGATTTCTAACAGCCTGTGATCATCCTGCTTGTTTCATTCAGAGCCAAATCAACATTTCTAACAAGAGATGATTTGTACAATATGGGGCAGGCATATTTTGCAGTAGAATAGCAGAGAGCTAAGGCTGTGGTCCTAAGGACTTGTAACTTGGTGCCCCAATTATGCCTCTTAATTTCCATAGGATGTTATTTCTGGTATTCAATTTCTGCTTAGTGTTTTGAAGGAAAGAGAATAGTCCAATGCGATTGGTAGGTATTTTGGACTGAAAGACGTTCAGGTTGGGTGTCATTTCAAGAAACTCTTTATTTCTTCGTGGCCCCCCCTGTTCTTAAGGTGAAAAGTACACAAGGGTGAGGTTTCAAGTGATTAGCATTATAATTAGTGTTAGGAGATCCAAATCTACTTCTCATAAGACATCTAATGGATATGTGATGGAGAACAGACAGTGAAACACAATTGCCAGTGCCTTTTGTGTCCATCTTCTAGTTTTGAGCAGGACTCTATGCTTGTCAGTGAAAGTGTCCTAGGTGTAGTAAGGCTCTGATAAAGAAATGCTGTGATTTGACCTAATTCAATTATCTCCTGTGTATATACCAGGTGAATGAGTTGCACCTATCTTCTCTTGAACACCTGTTAGGAATTAAATGTCACTCAGTCATATCTTATGCAACATCTTAATACAATTTCATGTGCAGTCATTCAAGAAAAGAATGAGTGCATGGTATTATATGTTCCTTGCATTTAATATTTTAACAGACTTAATTTTAATTGTTACCAAAATACAGGGCCATTTCAAAACTTCTGCACAGAGCACATGAGCATATGTAACAGTAGAACAATTCCTGTGCACAAAGAGTCGGTTGTGAGCCAGATTTTCAGCTATCACCACATGTTTTCACTGTTATGATAATTTGTGTTTTTAGTGAGAAGTTCCAATTTGAAATGGAGGAAGAAAATGACTTAGATCAAATTTCACATAGTGACCAGGGGTCACATCAAAATTGAAATTTTGCGGGTAAACACACCTACCAAAATTCACAACACTCTAGTTGAAGTTGGTGGGAATAGTATACTGGATCAAAGCACAGTGTCACGGTTTTCACGAAGCCTGGACTAGTACTGAAGACAACCCAAGGAATGAGCGGCCGGTAACTGCAACAGACTACACTTCCACTGTCATTATTGACAACATTTTGCAAGAAGATTGGCACAAAACATGCAAAGAAATTAAGCAAATGGTGTTCAGAATCATAACCGAGAAACTATTGAAAAGAAAAATTGCTGCAAAATGGGTTCTTCATCATCTGAATGAAGAGCAAAAAACAAATTGCAAGAGAATTGTACAACAATTGCTTCAGTGCTAACATGGGACACACATTACACATTGCTTCATGTGCTTTTTATAATTATTCATTTAGGTAAATGTTTCAAATTACTATCTTCAACTTGTCAGAAGATGTTTGAGGTGAAAAACTTATGTGAGCCACTCTGTATGTGTCCATTATATTGGTGAATTCCTGATGCAAGTAAATAAATAAACTATAACTGTGTTTACACTTCAGTTCCTGTAGATTTTAAGAGATGCCAGTGTTTTGAACTCGAGGGAGATTTTAAAGTGTTCAAAAATCTACTGATATAGTTCTCTTATATTTAAGTACCCTTAAATTCCAATCAACTGTGCCAGGATTCAATCCCACTAACCTTGAGCAAAGAAGATAAATGTCTAGACAACTGTACTATGCAGCTGGTGGATGCTGAACCATCCTAATGTGCTTTTATTAATATATCAGTTTAACTCTCTGTGTGAGAGAGAGAAACCATGATACTGGCAGGTGAGAGCAAGAACTGTGGTTTCCTTAAATTTAATTTAATGACGAAAAAAGAGAGTGTGTGCTCCACCATTGCAGATTCTTCAGGTTGGATGAGATGACAATGAAGTTTCATGTTTTGTCAGCGTGGTATCAATGCTGCATTTGGTGCTTCCTATATAAACCTTTCCACATGATCAAGGAACACAGAGCATCTCCAAAAACCATTAAAAGTAGTTAGTGGGACGTAAAAAAAACAATAGCATTAAGGAAGAGAGGAGTCCCAAGAGTTCTTAGCTGACTGTAACTGTTAGCAGTCTTGATATTGTGACTGGCCTTCTCGATGCTATAACAGACATCAGCCATGAAGGCCAACACCAGTATAATTTCATTTTTTAAGAAAACATTGAAATATCTTCCAGCTCATTACTTTTCACCCTCACAGAAGATAAATGCCTAGACAACTGTACTATGCAGCTGGTGGATGCTGAACCATCCTAATGTGCTTTTATTAATATATCAGTTTAACTCTCTGTGTGAGAGAGAGAAACCATGATACTGGTTGGCCCAGTACATTTTCCAACTGTACCATGAATTTAATATTGATTCTAGTGTCTAACCTCGGAAACAAAACTGAGAAGAGAAGTGGACTAAATTCCCACTCTTGGACATCCTAGAAGTGTTATCCTAGAATAAATACAGTTGAATGTTTAAAACTGTAGAATGAATTGGGCACAAATTAAAAGTATCTCAGATAGACATGATATAGGCTTTTGGGCTTATGCCATAATTCTGATGGTTCTGTCAGCTTCTGCTTCAAACGCTAGTGCTGTACCACATCCGAGGAGCCATCTGGTGATGAATGAGCATACCATTTCCACATCTACTGGGTAACGTCTAAATTCAAAGCTCATTGTTTTTGAAGCCTTTCTCGAGGACAGTCAAGATTTTCTTCTGATGATGCAGAGCCTAGTTCTCTGTGAAACGTAAAGAATTTCACCTTATTTTCTTGACACAGCATAAGCCCAAAAGCCTATATCATGTCTATAAGTACAGGCTGTGAAAGCATCACTGGCAACAGCATCTCAGATAGATAGATAGATAGATAGATAGATAGATAGATAGTGCTAAATGGTCTCTCAGAGAAAATTGTAGCTGTTGAACATAAATATTTTACAGCTTTTGGAATTTTAGTGTTTGTTTTCCAAATAACAGAAACTCTTTAAAGAGGAGATAATAAGGTACCCACTGACAATGACTTCTTTTCTCCATACAGCTAATGCATTCCAAGTAATTTTTTCTGAGTCTGTAGAATGAATATGATCAGAAGAAAATGTTTACTAAACAATTTTTAATCAGAATTTAAGTGTAGCCTGTACATTTTTACCTTTTTACCAAGGGCCTGAAGACATGAATACCAACCTAATAAAAAGGGAATAAAGATCTTACTTCTTCATTCATAGATGGATGATCTTTATGATGATTAGCAAGTTTTAGCAATCTGTCATTACTAGCATTGAGAGCAGTCAGACAGTGAAAACTTGATCCTTCAAGTGAGGATCCAGCAGGGTTGTAACAGTAATATTTTGTCCTCTTAAGAAGATTTATACGAGTGGTATCAGTCTGTAGGAATATCTCCTGTGTACCAAAAATCTGTTTCTTTTTCCGAAAGAGCAGCCATTGGCTTAGCAGTTTTGAAACAAGAAGTTGTGTGAGATTCCTTAAGTTAAGCATCATTGGGTGAAATCAGCATTTGGAAGGTTAATAATATCTTGTAGAGGAGGTAAGAAAAAAATGGCCTCTCTGTCATAAGTTAACTCTAGCTCAGGTTAGCCATTGCCTTAGCTTAACAGGAAGGTATTCATTTTGTGGCTTATGTCCAGAGACTAGATACAGTTTAACCATAAGCGTAAGCTGTTATCGATTAACTATTTTCAATACCGGTACTAAATTGTAATTCTCTTCTCCTTCTGCCTGACAAAATTAGCATTTTCTTTCTATAAATGATATTCTAGCTAATAAAACTAAAGGAGACAGGAAACTGGTAAAGAGTATCCTATAAGTACAGTTCTATACCAAAGAAGAGACTATCTAAGATGCCAAACTGACCAGAAAAGTGCAGCAATTAATAAGTATGATGCAGACTAACTTTAATGTTTGAGTGTAGGATATTTTAGTGAAACAACTTATTACAATCTTGTATAAATTATTACAAGAATATGTGACGTGTTTGTTAAAATGAATAAATTAAGTTAATATGATCAGCAAATTTATTTACTGGTGAAATTTATCATTATCATAGTAATTTTATGTTTCTACCTATGAGTATCATAAAATTTGATGAAATTATTAATAGAAAGATTAACACAATCACATACACCTATGTGTAACTGAATTTATCACTTGTAATCAGTGTTTCATTTATACAGTATGCACACATAAGGATGATTGTAAAATCAATATATCCTTTTTCTTCTTGCAGGATGGACGTCTTTGCTGCAGTTATGATCTCCGGTGTTTTACTTCTACTGGTGAATCCAGTATCAATTATGGAAATGGAAACAGTAAGAGGTCTGATGGGAATATTTCATCGCCTGTCCGAGATGTTGAGAAACTCAGTCATGTTCCTGACAAAAGTGCAGAGCTTGAGGTGGCTAGTTTTCTCGCACCGCAAGCACAAGTTCGGGAGATTACAGGCAAAGCCAATGGCAATGCAACGGACAAACTTGCATCAACGAGTGGAGAGTGGGTGCTCGAACACAAGGACCACTCTGAGGTTAGTGGCCACGCTGCTGCTAACAATAATGAAACCAATAGTAGTAATTACAGTGACACTTTATTATTTAATAGTGCAACGCCTAAAAGTATTGTTATCAAAAATGGTTCTTCAGATGTGTATATTAATCAAAACTCTACAAAAATTAAAGTTGTTAGTGAAAGTAGTGAGAAGAGTATTAATGAGACTGATGGAAAAGGAACTGCTCAGAAGAAAGATACAACAAATGTTGAAAGAAGTAGAAATGAAGACAAGAAGCTGGACGGAACAGCTGAAATTGAAAAACGTGAAGCGATAATGGAGGATAATGGGAAAGCTGTTTCAGTCAACTATAAAATCAATGAAGGCTCAGTGCAAAAGGAGGCTGTAAATGAACAGAAATTTGTAGAAAAGTGAATTTGTATTAGACTTTCTCTTTATAGAGAGAAATTGTAAAAAATATATATATATATGGGTAACGTTAAGAAGGGTATGGTTGACATTTTGACCATGGTGTGTCCACTGAAGGTCAATGTTGGTTACGTTTGGATATAAGTGATGGACAGCCTGACTTCTGTTACATCCAATGCTTCAGACAAGGAACGGAAGACAACTCTCTTCTTCTTTTTCATTTTCTTCTTTCTTTTTGTTTGTCGTCATTGCTTTCAAAACAGGTGTTGCAAGATCAGTCTTAAGATGTATGCAGTTGATTATTAAATGCATGTATTGTCTAAAGATAAAATGATATAGAAAGTGCAACTGAATCATCATGCTGAAGAAAATTCTGTCAGTGTAAGCTTTTTATAAATCATGTAATGAAACATTTGTAGTATTTTAGCTTGTGAAATACTTTTATCAATGTCATTTCATCTTTAGACAAGGCATTGACTGTAACAAATACATATGATAAAATTTTCCTCTTGTCAACATGATTCTGAGCATGAATAGAAGGGGGGAAAGTTTGGTTTAGAATGAGAAATACACTGCAAAGGTGTATAACGACTGAGCATTCCGTGTGCAGTTCTGAATGAGGCATTAGTTAGAATGCAGGCAAGGAAAAGATGAGTTGCATTACATTCCTGAAAATCAACATGTCAACAGTAATAATTTTTAAATAAAGATAAAACAACGCACTCTTCAAGTAAGGTTAAATAAAGTAATTAAGTGCAATAACTGTTAATTTCAATCTCTTAAACAATATAAAAGAGAATGTAAACAGAAGTGAGTGAATATAATGAGCACAAGACTTAATATTATGCAGTCACATGAAACCGCTAACAATAAAGAAAATATATAAACTAACAGGTTAAATGTTGGTACGTAATTCTTGAAAGCAGGGATCCTGGATGACAGGGTATTCCAAAATTCAAATAAAGTATTGGACATTATTCTCTCTGCAGCAAGTATGCTTTAAAAAAAAAAAAAGAAAAGATAACCATAAAAGTTTATTCCTTCCTTTAGATACTCCCTAAGTTTACAAGCTGAATAAGAAAATAAGTTGATTTGTTTATTTCAAACAGTCTCCTTTTCATCGAAGTTTAACTTTTTTTCAGTTTATATGTGCTAAAGCTGATTTCTAATATACATCTGCATGCTCCCCCTTGTCCACACAAAAAAAAAAAAAAAAAAAAAAAAATGTTTATTGACTTCAAATCTTTAATAAAACCTATTCTAGAGCAAGAAGACTCAGAGATTTTGCAAAATCAGAGAATGGATTTCTGTCATTTGCTCCACAATCCCACTTCATCTTACTTTACTCATTTTCACAGGACTTGGTAAAGGCTCCAAATATTCTCCAACACTATTCATTCATGGTTTTTACTCCATGTTGAGCTGCTGTTTTATAGAATTTTAATTCTTCTGTCTAAATGAGAGTGGTGGTGGTGGTGACTCTTTTAAGGGGTCAAACATAGAGGTTATTGGCCCCACTGCCACAGTCCTCATCAGTTGTAACAAATATGCTTAGGATAAAGTTTAACTTCTGCATCTGAGAGTAATTCCACTCAATGAGTCAATGGCTTTTTCAAATTAAAATTAAACAACAAAGCACTTCAGTCATGCGCATTGATGTCTCAGGTATGTTTGAGAGCTAAGTGGCAAGAGATGTCAGCAGCAGATGTGATCATTATATCCTTGCAAATTTAATGATTACTCATAAGGCCATATAAATGGAGTGGAGATGTTTAACTCTTTGTACTTCCCCTTAAAAAGAATAATCAACTCAGTCACCATATATATGGAGCAATATATAGTATTCTTGAAGTTTAGAAATAACTGGCTATTTTGGAAAGAGGGTGCACATCAGTTCTGTTAAGATCTAACGAAATGAATACATTTGACCTTGATAATGTCTACTTCAGTAGAAGACAAAATTATCAGTCCTAATGATGATTACCTGCAGCTTCCTATGCATGGAGTAATTTCTAGTTTGATATGAATTTGTCCCATGTGACAATGGCAGTGCTTTAGTGCTCCATGCGAACAGTATGTGAAGCTTGTCAGTATAAGTATAGCTGGTGGAAGCAACATGTATGATGGTTCCCCGCACCAGGTTCAAAACAAATTCTAGGAAGTCTGCATCTTGCAGTACTAGTTACCTTCTCTCACTTTTTGCCTTTGTCACTGCATAAGTAGGAAGGGCGATCCTTCTGTTTTGTCTCACCTTCTAGGTCAAACGCAAATGAGCTGAATCTGCCATAGAAGAACCAGGTGTGATTTCACACATCCTTAAGCAATACTACTAATTGAAAGTACATACTGTCGCATATATTACTATTGTTATTATGTTCTATTTCTTATTCAGTAGTTCATTTTCAGAAGCTCTTAAAGGTTTTCACAACACCAGCCCAGACTCCGCTCTGTATGTATGAGCGCCCTTGGCTGAATGTGAGCATTCTATAATAAATGTAATTCTAAATCTTGAATATGTCTTTTGTTTGTAAGACTAACATTTTTCCAGTTATTTTGGTTTTTGTAGGATAAAATGTGTGCCAAATCACAGAAAAGCACTTTTCCTGGAAAACTATTAGAGAAAGAAGAATATGCATATAAACTTTTTTCTAGGAAACTGAATTCAAAGTACACTTTGTAGGATTTATTTTTAATAGCACTAACTGTTCAAGCAGTATTTTAAAGGGTCCAAAGCATACATTTTCCTGTGACTTGCTTCACATTTTCTTTTTCTGCAAGGCCCCTCTTAAGAGACAGTGTGGTAGATAATAAGTAACCTGTATGTTAACTGAAGGAACCAGCTGTAGCTTGCCAACTTTGAGCTCTAATAGTCAAGTAGTTTTACCAGAAAGAAAGAAAGGAAGAAAGAAAGAAAGACAGACAGATTCATATATTAGTAAGGATAACAACACAAAGCTATCCGGCACCAGATATGATGAATTTGCAGGTAACCGAGCTTGATAGTTGCAGTCGCTTAAGTGCAGCCAGTATCCAGTATTCGGGAGATAGTGGGTTGGAACCCAACTGTCGGCAGCCCTGAAGATGGTTTTCCGTGGTTTCCCATTTTCACACCAGGCAAATGCTGGGGCTGTACCTTAATTAAGGCCACGGCCGCTTCCTTCCCACTCCTAGACCTTTCCTCTCCCATCGTCACCATAAGATCTATCTGTGTCGGTGCGACGTAAAACAACTTGTAAAAAAAATTGCATGTAAATCCATATTTCTTGTCTTCTACGTTTACCATTTTCTTTAAATATTACAAATTGCAATTTCTATCGTATGTTACAAGATGTTACATTTTCAAAATGCTTCAATAAATGGAAAATTTTCCAAAATGATTCATTATCTTTGTTCAGAAGATGTTGAAACACAAGAACACTCTTCAGGTGGGGATATTTTAGTGAACAAATACATGTCATTTGCTATTATTAGAATTGTAGTGAAGTACATCTGTTTCTCCAAGAAACTTCTGAATAAATATATATTGCTCCATGTACATTAATTCATAGAACTTAAGAAGGTAACATTCTCTGTCAATCTTCTTTCCAAAGAAAGTATGTTTCCTAGGTCCTCAAAGTAAACAGGGGGTGATTTTTTTTTTAAACCTCAAATCCTAGTACCCATTACACCTACAGCCAGGCATATCCAGCAAGCTATCATCTTAATATATTTTACACTTTTAAACATGCTATTAATAGTATTGTATTGCTCAGCAACCAAGTGAAAACTGCAAACCATTATCCTTGTTTCTATTTTCTTCTTAATTAGGTTTTCTCAGCAAGCAAATTCCATTTAAGGAATTCCTCTTACAGATGTACAGTATGGACAAAAAACTCCTAGAAAAATCATATCCTATTCAAGACAATAAAAGCAATAAATTTAGGACCAGTTCTTAGCATTTTCTGCCTTAGCAATATTTCTAGGAAAGTCATCATTATGCTTTTTGATATACCTAATGATGCCTCAAGTATTGCTTGTGAAAATAAAGTGCAAATTCTGATATAAAGTGTGATTACAGCACTGTGCCAGCCTCCAAAGATATGTCTTTTTTAGCTCAAAAGTCATTCTCAACAAATGTCAAATAATAATACCTGGTATTATGTTTAATAAAAAAGGGTATCAACATTTAGGCATGATTAACTATATGGCAGTGTTCATTCCACCACTGCATTTTTTTAACTCCATACATAATCAATACAAGTATCTTGATCTATGATCAATATAATGCACACAAATTAAAAGGCTTTTCTTTTAAAATTAAAAGTTGTGTCCCTGTGGTTGAGATTCCATGTAAAACTAAAGGTCCTGGGGCTATGATGAAAATCATTTAAAGCATAACAGCACTGACAAAATTCAAACTAACCAATATAAATTTAAATATCTTACTCATTTTGGAATAGATGTGTGGGAAATTTCAAACTTAGAAGGTATAATCTTTGCTGGAGATTTGCATTTTACATGTACGAAAATTCTGGCCTATGTAAAGACTAGCCAACACGTTTTGTGAAGAAATATTGAAGTCTTAAATAATATGCAAATTTAGATGTATCATAAAACCAAATTACTTCTGAACACACACAGAATTCGTCGGTACCTATTTAGAATAATGTGCAAGGAATCAATCATATTTGCATTAATTCTGTATATTGTAGAGGCAATGTGTAGAAACTAAACATGCCTTCTGTTTTAACTGGCATAGACTCCCTTAAGAAATACTTAGTGTAATGCAATATTTGTGCAGAAAACTCTCAGAAGTTTGCTAATAGAATTTAAATGACTAAAACAGATAAATTATGCTCATTAATTAAACATCAGATTCTATTAAGACTGAATAATAATAATAATAATAATAATAATAATAATAATAATAATAATCATAATAATAACAACTTCATACAATTCAAAACTTGGTGGTTTAACAATCCAAGAGAAATTTCATGAATAACTTACAAATTTTAAAGAGTTTAAATTTTTTTTCTGTTATATTTGTGATATCAGTGAAGGATAATGATAGGAAACAAGTTATGGTACCAGTACCCTGTAAATAGATGAGCTCAACTCTATGCTGATTTGCATGTGGAAATATTGGAGGCTGGAGTTATATACTAATTACCTGACATTTCATGCAATGGAAGCTGATAACTGCTGTGTATTCAAGAATCCATTAATTACGTTCAACTGAAAATGGCATCATGCTCACAGTAATAGTTTGATTGAAAAACATAAATTTAAAGTTTATTCATTTATTTTATGCCTGTGAATTCCCTCAGAAGGTATTCGACATGTGATGTTTTGGAGCAATGAAAATGAATGATGATCCCTGCTTTAACACAAGAAATTACTTCACAAATCCTTAAGTGTCTTCCTATGAAGTGAGTGTCGATCACAATCTCTTGACTGGATGAATAAAAATAGGTTATGTTTTGTGTGCTGTTATAAAATATACAAATATATCAAAAAGTTGATATCCCAGTAAATAACTATATTATTCTGATGAGCATTTTCCTATAATTACCTAATTCTTAACAACATTACAAATGGTCACTTAATTATAAATCGCAATGATATAATGTTCCCTAGTAGCAAATAGATTTCATTGTTTTGGAAAACTTAAAAAAAAAACTGTTTATTGAAATAATTACCTACATTTCCTACAGTAATAACTGCCATAGAGGTGTATATGCCTGGTGTACCGTAAATTAGATGAAGAGTAACTGAAGAGTTGCAATTGAGTGAAATGGTATGTTTCTATCAATGTTAAATTATAAACGTCTGGCTGTGGTTGGCTACAGTATTGCAAATAATGTGAACGTTTCAGCCTTTGGTAAAACATTGGCATTTACGGTATTTGATTGTTCATGACTTTGATTTCAATCCATGCTGAACTGAAGGATAAGAATAGGTAACTTGCAAAGGCAGTAAATCTTTTCAATAGTTCAGCAGCTGCAAAAAATCTAGAGCTGAATAAAATGTATCTTTTTCGCTTGAACGATGTTAAAGTAATATATTCTAGTCAAAACACACCACCATTTTAGATTTAGATAGATATAATGGACATGCAGTGCTACTAATACTTTCATTTTACAGCCATAAAAATATATGGCTAACATGAATTCTTGAAGCATATCTAGGATATAAATTTTCATATATAAAATCATCAACAAAAATCACACTATACCATTGCCAGTTGTATATTTTACAAAATAACAATAGCAGAAAGCAGAAATGGCAATTGCAGATGTTTGTTTTTCATATAAGAAGTACAGCTGGTTGTAACTTTGTACCTTTTATTTTGTATTATTTTATATTTTGCAAAATAAATTGTGATATCATAAGGCATTAATATGATAAATTCTGTATACTGTATGTGAAACATTGTTTAGTTCCTCATTTCCAGTGATAACAAAATGTTGGATAATTAAAAAGTAATATCAGTCTAGCTTAAAATTCCTATTTATTATAGAAATGTTTGACTGGGTCAAAAAAGCAGATGTTATCAAAAATGTTAAAATATAAACTAAAAAATACAATAAAAACTGTCCTTTTTCAGCCCTCCCTGTACTAAACGCATTTTGAGTGTCTGACATTACTATATAGAATAGCGCCTCTGATGAATAATGATGATAATAATAATATTATTAAACTGTTGGCATTCTAGAGAGGTCACTTCATGTACAGGACTTAGCACAAATTAATTACAGATGGTTTCTTATGCAGCAAGAAATCATGAATATTGTAAGTATGGTACATGAAAAAGTTGGTGCATATATTTAGAAGCATCCTATGAATCAAATATATGTGCCAACAAGTAATTTGTAATGTAGCTTCTTACTACCAAAAATGATTTAATGGTTAAGTTTTAGCATGATGGAATTATGTCAATTTAAATCTCTACAAATTTGTATGTTACATAATTTAAAACTAGCTGACTGCATAGAGGTTTAAGAAAAAGCATTTTTTAAGTACGGAATGTCAATCTTGTGCGCTAATGTACTATTGGTACCAAGCAGCTCTTCTCCTTTGGCCTCTCCTTAATTTAAAATCCAGAAAATTTAAAAAGATGTTGAATGTATTAACTTTTTTTTAACTCCAAACAGCACTGATTGTAAATAGATTATTATTGTATGTAATGTTATAACTGTGAACAGCCAAATAAGTACATTGTTTTTGTAATATAAGTTATGACTTGTTTTATTTATTATTTTTTGTATTTTTAAGTTAACTATACAGTATTTTGATTTATAAAAAAAAGTCAGTGTAAATTTCTAGTCATAAACTTAATAATTATAAAATTGCAAGATACCTCATTAAAAGAAATTGTGAGAAAAGTTTGGAGCAGATAATTGATCTGAACAGGCTTCATGTAAATCATTTGTACAAATTACCTGTTGTTCTTTATTTATTTATTTTGTTGGGCAAAGATATAATGAAGTAATGAAAATTAATTCATTTGTAATTTTTTAGGCCCTCTTTGTGTTTCTTGTGTTGTAAAAATGATGTGTGCCAATTATTACAAATAAATCATTACTAAATTATGCATTCACCCATTAAGAGAGAGTTGCCCCTATTTTGGACATGAAATTAGGAAACACTTCTTCAGTAGAGAGCATATCCATCAAAAATATGCTCCCACTGACCTTGTGACCACATATTAGTTGAAATAAACAGAGTTGAGAAATATGCATACCTCATTTTCAGTGTCAAATTCTTTCATCAGAAATGAGTTGTAGACCTGTTGATGCTTGGAAGAGAAATGATGCAACAAATATTTCTAAATAATAGAAAACACATGTAATAGAATGAATTTTACTTTTTTAAATTATTATTGCTGGACACATGGAAAGTGTACAACCAAGCTAATCTAGAGAACACACGCAACAGAAAATTAGTTTGACTATTTCTTTTTTTTTTTTTTTTTTTTTTTTTTTTTGAGTCCTCAGCCAAGAGGCTGGTTGGATCTGCAACAGTTCCTCCATCAGCTGTCATAGATAGCCTAAGTATCACTGAAGAAGGTGTACTAGGGATATGAGGAGGAAGGTAGTTTCTTGTTGCTTTCCTCACTGATCCAAATGGTGCTATTACAAATCAGTCTGTCAAGCCCATTGAAACATATACGCTGACTGACCTTATGAGTGACGCATTCACTGGTTATGTAAAGAATGAAATTACCAGCATCACTCATATCTCAGTCACTTTCATATTGTAAAAGCTAAAGATGAAACCAAGACAGATCAGTGAAAGTAACAAATTTGTTCTAGCCCATATCAGAAGATATAGTATACCGTACTGTAAATTCTATATCTACCAGGCAAGTTGGCTGCACAGTTGACATCATATAGCTGTGAGCTAGCATTCAGAAGATGGTGGGTTCGAACCTTACCTTGAAGATAATTTGTCTGTGGTTTCCCCATTTTCACACCTGGCAAATGCTGATTGTGTACGTTAAATTAAGTCCACTGTCACTTCCTCCTAAATTCTAGCCCTGTCCTACACCATCGTCACCATAAGACTTGCCTTGAGTCGGTGTGACGTAAAACCAACAGGAAAAGAATAAATTTTTAATTTATTAGGTGCATCAAATATAAACAGGAATTTAAAATTAGCGGCTCTGGTAGTGAACAGAAATGGGTGGGGCTTTGAGAGGATGTTGGTGAGGATGTTCTGAGTGGGGCCTTGATGCATGACACATAAAAGAGCGACCGCTCACTTCAGTACGCCATGAGTGAGCAAGAGGTACACACGCCTGTTGCGCAGGGCATCATCATCAAGTTTCTAGCAAAAGAAGGCACCAAAGCTTTGGAAATTTTGAGAAGGCTCCGTGTATAGTTTGGGCACGCACCCTTGCAAAGACCCAGGTATATCAATGGCAAAAACAATTTTTGGCAGGACGGGAAGAAGTGGAAAATGAGCCCCAACAAAGACGACCGCAGACAAGCATCACTACAGACAATATTCGTGCTGTATGTGACCTTACCAAAGAAGGTCGCTGCATAAACATTTCTGAAACTGCTTCGCTCATAGGAATAAGCTTTGTAAGTGTTAAGTGTTCAAGCCATCATCAGTGATGAACCCAACCGTCGGAAATTGTCTGCCTTGTGGATTCCTCATCTTCCCACCCAGGAACAAAATATTCCGCCAGGATGTTTATCGGAGGCATCTGAATTGCTACGAGGAGGAAGGATATGATTTTTTGCGTCATATTGTGACTGCTGATGAAACTTGGGTTCATCATTACACCCCAGCGTCAAAACAAGCAAGCATGGAGTGGTGGGAACGAGGTGCAGCTGGGCCAGTTAAGGCCAAAACACGCCTTTCTGCTGGAAAGGTACTGGGACTATGCGGGCATTTTGCTTGTGGATTTTCTGCATGAATGAAGGACAGTGAATGCAGCCTATTACTTCAGACTCTTGGTCGAGATAAAAACTGCATGTCGCAACAAATGTCGCCGGCAACCAATCCGAGATTTTCTTCTTCTGCACAACAATGCAAGGCCACACTCTGCTGTTGTAACATGCATTAGTCACCTCTGGAACATCCTCCTTACATATCAGATCTATTATCTTGTGACTACCACTTGTCTGGACCACTGAAAGAAGAACTGAGAGGAAAGCGATTTCATGATGATATAGCGGTAGAGGAGTACGTGCACAACTGGCTGCACACACATTCTTCTTTTTTCGAGGACAACATCAGAAAGTTGCCAATTTGGTGACAAAAATGTGTGTCAAATTTGGGAGATATGTAGAAAAATGAGGTGCTTGCTGTGTGTTTGTTGATGGATTCAATAAAATTATAAAAAATAATTCTGGTTTATATTTGATTCACCTAGTAGATTCAGTTTATGTCTTAGTGTATACTGTATCTAGATGTTTAATTTACTTTTTAAAAGTGATTTTTCACACCAGGCAAATGCTGGGGCTGTACCTTAATTACGGCCACGGCTGCTTCCTTCCTACTCTTAGGACTTCCCTATCCCATCATTGCCATAAGACCTATCTATTCATTCATTTATTTAGCTTCCATAGACTGTACAATTACATATTTTGAAATATGCCAACAGTATAGGAGTTGTCAAGTGATTTCCTAATACTAACAATAATATATGCACAACAATGAACATTTTGAAAAAGAAGAAAAACAGAAACACCACATACCTCAATGTTAGGACAGCACATCTTAATTTTTTAAAATAATATTAATAACCAATATTTACAAGACAAAATAAAAATATATTGGTGTGGTGTTAATAATGTGAACATAGTCAATGTGACATTAACATATTTTTAAGGCTATATACTAGATTACAAGTTAACAAGTAGTAGCATCATTACCAGCACTTCATCATGTATTCTTCTGTACTGTAGAAGCAGCTACTCAGCAAGAGATTTTTTAAAGCTGTGGTAAATGAACTGACGGGACTAATACCTTTAATCGTATTTGGAAGCTTATTATACAATCTGATTCCAACAGAGTCTACATGTCTCAGGGCAATGGTTTTACTCTTGTGCTCAATAAAAATATTATTTCTTGTTCGCGTCTGGTAATTGCGACTGTCAAAATTCTTTCTGAAGTGATCAATATTTTTTTTCACGTTTAGAATGCATTGCATGATGTATATACTTGGTACTGGGAGTATCCTTAGTCTCTTAAATAATGGTCTGCAATGATCTAACCTGTTACGTCCCAATATAATTCTGATAGCTCGTTTCTGTATTTGAAAAATAACATCAAGATTTGATTTGTAGCCGCCCCAGAGACCAATAGCATAAGTGATGACTGAATGGAAATATCCAAAATATGCTATTCTAACATATTCTTCACTACAACTATTAGACAAAATCCTTAAGGCAAAACAAACAGAACTCAGAGACTTCCCTATTTTTTTAATATGACAATCCCATCTTAATTTTTCATCTATATGGACACCTAAAAATATTGTGGTCAACGTATTTTCAATTGCATTTGCATTTAATATAAGGTTGTGTTTTTTTTTGCAGTTTTGTCATGGTAGTTAGATGCCTTGAATTCCATGTATTGGGTCTTTTTAAAGTTCAATGTTAATTTGTTTCTCCTGAACCATGATTCTAACCTGCGACGTAAAGCAAATAACAAAAAAAAAAATTAAAAATGATTTTTAATGCTACATTCCATTAATAATTACTAAGTTCAAGTACAAAAACTGAATATGTCCGTGTTTTAACATAAAACATTATCTCTGGATATATGAAATTTGGTGTTTATATGCCCAAAATAATGTAATTGCTGAGGGAAGATACTAGCTATTCACCATTTCTGTGGAATACACTCTGGTCCAAAAAAATATCCCCACTTCGTATACTGGCCCAATATTTCAATTTCAACCACATTTTTTAACAGACTTGCATTGGTACCAGCGTTTTTGTGCTATCAGTTTATTTCCTATGAAGTTAAGACACTCTTCAAGTGGTATTTGTTATTAAAAGCTCAGTTTTGATAGGTTAATTGGAGTAATGTGATAGAACAACGTAATACGATTTATCTTGATATTGGCCGTATTCACGGTACCAGCTTCTGAGGCACATTCAGATACGGCGCCTAAGAGACATTACAATATTTGGTCATAAGATGGTACGCACATGCCTGAAGTTCACAAAATTCCCACCATATACCTCTAGTTGTACTTCCGTCTGACTTCTTATCAGTTGTTCTACAGTAAGCTGAATTGTAAAAGGAGAAACCAATCTGGTAAGTTTTTAGAGAGCTATTGCTCTGTTTCTCAATAGATAGAATTATGTTCCCATAGCTTATTGGATTTTGAGAGAATTTAAGATTGATATTTGTTTTTTTAGGTTATGGGGAGTGAGAAAGACCTATCTCCAAGGAAACATGGTAAGATTCTTGCATTCAGTTCCCAAGGAATATCCAACAGGGAAATTGCTAGGAGGTTATTCGTTGACCATAAAACAGTGGGTAATGTTTTAAAGAAACAAAAGGAGACAGGGATGACAAGTTTGAGGCATAAATGTGGTCGCAAGAAGAATGCCAACCCAAGATTGTTCAGGGCGCTGAAAGCAATGGCGAAACAAAGACGAATATTGAGTTCCAGGCAGCTTTCGTGCAAGTTGAAACATGATCTAGGTCATTCCGTTTCACACCAAACAGTGTTAAGCCATCTCTCAGATACGAACATTAAAAAAGCCTGCAAAGAAGCCGCTCCTGACAAAAAAGCATATCTAAGACGGAAAAAAATGGTTGAGATGTATGAAAATTGGACAACTGAGGATTGGTGTAGGGTAATTTTTTCAGACGAAAAAAATTAATGTGTTCGTTAATGATGGTGGTGTAAAACTGTGGATGGAGCCCGGGGAGAAGTTAAAGAAGGAATGTGTTGTGGAAACTACAAAATTTAGTGAAAGTGTTATGCTGTGGGGATCAATAACTTCCAAAGTTTGCACGGGTTCAATCAGTGGAACGGCATACTGTAACATCATTAAGAAGGAAGTTTTGAATACTGATAGGGACCATTTTAGTGGTGCAAACCTAGGACCGTTCATTTTCCAAGACGACAATGCCAGTTGTCACCGATCCAGGGTTGTCCAGCAATGTGTGTCAGATCTGGGCATTCAGCGATTATGGTGGGCCTCAAATTCACCCGATATGAACCCCATTGAGAATTTATGGGCTATTATGTCTACAAAACTCAGGAAACATTGTTACACTACCAGAAAAGAATTAATTGAAAAAAATTGTTGAAGTGTGGTATCATGAAATTGAGCCTGCTACTTGCAAAAAAACTCTTTTAGTCAATGCCACAAAGAGTACAAACTTCCAAAAAGGCTAAAAGTGGTCACATAAAGTACTGAAGCATGTTACATATATTGTAGAAATCCTGTATATTGCTATTCTGAAATAAAACATTCAAAGTTTTTCTCAATACTCTCTTAAAATATATTTTTCCTTAAACATGCAGTTGGGGATATTTTTTTGGACCAGAGTGTACAATTACATAAATATTTTGGTTTGAACATGCCCATCCCACTCCAGAAATACACCAGAGATAAGGTAACCATCAAGGAAGAGTGCAAGCTAAATAAACTAAACAAGATAAGATTTTGGAGGGAGATGACCCTCCCACTCGTGGGGGCCCGCAGGATCTTTTCCATGGGGGGGGGCGGCACATTAACAATTTTCTTGAATATATATACCAATATAACGTCAGCAACATTAAATTGTTTACAGAAACTTCCAGTTATAACATATGCTAGCTGACTGTCAGTAATTTCAGTTTATGAAATAATCTAGTATGATATTAAACAATTGAACATCAACATCTTTAGAATTCCAGGGTGGGGGGCAAGTGCCCCCACCCCTTGCCCCCCTTGCGGGCGCCCATGCTCCCACTTTAGAAATACAACAGAAATTGATGATTAATACAGAGGAATTCCTACTTAAATATTCATGAATCAGTTGTTCATTGTGATTTGCACTCTTTATTTTTTTTTTAACTACTGGTATCAGTACTCAGTTTCAGAAGCAGAATATTTAGATACAGGAAGTGGAATCCAGGAAGTTATTCATTCTTATACAAGTATAAACCAAAGATCGTTAAATTTGAGTTGCTCATGGACAAATCTGTATTACCTCCAGCTAAAATAAATTCATCATTAGACTATGAAGGCTTTGTTCAAGAAGTAATCATCAATTATTTTTAGTAGCATGGACAAATAGAGAAACATTTGTGTGGCTACTTAAAAAGTTATGTATTTGTATGTGCAAAAAGCTATCAGTTACAATTTTAATTTAACTTCATGGTGTGGGTTACTGTAGTCACATCCTAGTTCGTGAACCATGGGCAACGGCTGAGTGGCCTAGGAAGTGGTCCTGAGAGTCGGGATACCAGTTGCTACGGAATGGGAGTAGGCATCTCGGACATATTCTGAGTCATGGCCTTCCTTGTGCTCATGCGGCTAGGACTATACAATCTACCAGTGGCCCCTAACCTGTTAGCGGAGAGAACCCCACTTGGACTATGTGTAAGTAGGGTAACATCCTGCTTCATGAATTTACCGAGCTCAGAACATTTTAAGCAAGCCTCGGACCTATGGGAGTAACGGAGTCCCAATCCCATTTGACAGGCGAGGGACTCCTTGGAAACAACTTGGCAAACAAAATGGAATTCAATGGGGAGCTATTAATATTAATGGGACTTATGGAAGAAAGAAAGTCGAACTGGCTGAGTCAGCAAAGAGGATGCAACTGGATGTGCTAGGAGTAAGTGATATTCTAGTAAGGGCAGATAAAGAGGAAGAGCTAGGAAATTATAAAGTGTACTTGACGGGTGTGGGAAGGACAGAGTCTGGGATAGGGCTGTTCATCAGTAATACTATTGCACGCAACATAGTTTCTGTTAGGCACGTAAACAAGCTAATGATATGGGTAGATTTGGAAGTTGGAGGAATTAGGACAAAAATTGTTTCAGTGTATTCACCATGTGAGGGTACAGGTGAGGATGAAATTGACAAGTTTTATGAAGCATTGAGTGACATCATGGTCAGGGTCAACAGCAAAGATAGGATAGTGCTAATGGGTGATTTCAATGCGAGAGTTGGAAATAGAACTAAAGGATACAAAAGGGTGATTGGTAAATGTGGGGAAGATATGGAAGCTAATGGGAATGGGAAGCATTTGCTGGACTTTTGTGCTAGTATGGGTTTAGCAGTTACGAATACATTCTTCAAGCATAAGGCTATTCACCGCTACACACGGGAGGCTTAGGGTATCAGATCCATAATAGACTATATCTTAACTGACTTTGAATTCAGCAAATCTGTTGGGAAAGTACGGGTTTTTCGAGGATTTTTCAATGAAACAGACCACTATCTGATCTGTAGTATATTAAGTATCTCTACGCCTAGGATAGAGAAAGTGAAATCTGTCTGTAAACAAATAAGGATAGAAAATCTCCAAGATGAGGAAATTAGACAGAAGTACATGGATGTAATTGGTAGGAAGTTCCGAACAGTGGACAGTAAGCAGGTTCAGGATATAGAAAGAGATTGGGTGGCATATAGGGATGCTGTAGTAGCAACAGCGAGGGAAAGCCTAAAAACAACTGTATGTAAAGATGGGAAAAAGCGAACATCTTGCTGGAATGGTGAAGCAAGAGCAGCTTGTAAATATAAAAAGAAGGTTTATCAGAAATGGCTCCAAACAAGGGCTGATGCAGACAGGGAATTGTATACAGATGAAAGAAACAGAGCGAAACAAATAGTTGCCGAATCCAAAAAGAAGTCGTGGGAAGATTTTGGTAATAACCTGGAAAGGCTAGGTCAGGCAGCAGGGAAACCTTTCTGGACAGTAATAAAGAATCTTAGGAAGGGAGGGAAAAAGGAAATGAACAGTGTTTTGGGTCATTCAGTTGAACTCATAATAGATCCCAGGGAATCATTGGACAGGTGGAGGGGATATTTTGAAAATCTTCTGAACATAAACAGAAATCTTCATTGTGGTGTCGCGAACAATGGAGCCCATGAGAAGGAGGAAAATGATGTTGGTGAAATTACGCTCGAGGAAGTGGAAAGGATGGTAAATAAACTCCATTGTCAAAAGCAGCAGGAATAGATGAAATTAGACCTGATATGGTTGAGTATAGTGGGAAGCCAGGGATGAAATGGCTTCATAGAATAATAAGATTAGCACGGAGTGTTGGTAAGGTACCTTTAGATTGGACAAAAGCAGTAATTGCACCTATCTATAAGCAAGGGAACAGGAAGGATTGCAACAACTATCAAGGTATCTCATTGATTAGTGTACCAGGCAAAGTATTCAATGGCATCTTGGAAGGAAGGGTGCAATCAGTCGTTGAGACAAAGTTGAATGAAAACCAGTGTGGTTTCAGACCACAGAGAGGCTGTCAGGATCAAATTTTCAGTATGCGCCAGGTAATTGAAAAATGCTACAAGAAGAATAGACAGTTGTCTATTTATTAAGAATAGAATGTTTCGAAGATCTAGAGAAAGCATATGCCAGGATACCGAGGGAAAAGATGTTCACCATACTGGGGGACTACGGGATTAAGGGTAGATTATTAAAATCAATCAAAGGCACTTATGTTGACAATTGGGCTGCAGTGAGAATTGATGGTAGAATGAGTTCTTGGTTCAGGGTACTTACAGGGGTTAGACAAGGCTGTAATCTTTCATCTTTGCTGTTCGTAGTTTACATGGATCATATGCTGAAAGGTATAAAGTGGCAGGGAGGGATTCAATTAGGCAGAAATGTAGTAAGCAGTCGGGCCTATGCTGATGACTTGGTCTTAATGGCAGATTGTGCCGAAAGCCTGCAGTCTAATATCTTGCAACTTGAAAATAAGTGCAATGAGTTTGGTATGAAAATTAACCTTTTGAAGACTAAATTGATGTCAGTAGGTAAGAAATCTGAGAGAAGTGAATGTCAGATTGGTGATACAAAGCTGCAACAGGTAGATAATTTCAAGTATTTAGGATCTGTGTTTTCCCAGGATGGTAATATAGTGAGATTGAATCAAGGTGCAGTAAAGCTAATACAGTGAGCTCGCAGTTGCGATCAACAGTATTCTGTAAGAAGGAAGTCAGCTCCCGGACCAAATTATCTTTACATCGGTCTGTTTTCAGACCAACTTTAATTTACGGGAGCGAAAGCTGGGTGGACTCAGGATATCTTACTCTTAAGTTGGAAGTAACAGACATGAAAGTAGCAAGAATGATTGCTGGTACAAACAGGTGGAAACAATGGCAGAAGGGTACTCAGAATAAGGAGATAAAGGCTAAGTTAGGAATGATTTTGATGGACGAAGCTGTACATATAAACTGGCTCGGTGGTGGGGTCATGTGAGTCAAGTGGAGGAGGATAGATTACCTAGGAGAATAATGGACTCAGTTATGGAGGGTAAGAGAAGTAGTAGAGGGAGACCAAGACGATGATGGTTAGACTCGGGTTTCTAACGATTTAAAGATAAGAGGTATAGAACTAAATGAGGTCACAGCACTAGTTGCAAATAGAGGATTGTGGTGGCATTTAGTAAATTCACAGAGGCTTGCAGACTGAATGCTGAAAACCATAATGGTCTATAATGATGTATGTATGTATATGTTCCAAAAACAAATAATGGTCTAATAAAATAAATATCAGTTTCTGGATAAATATTAAGTTTGAGAGTAAAATTGATTGCTTCAATGTTTGATATTCATTCTTTTTGACAGTTATGGCTTTGAAAGTTTATGGGATTTTGGTTTTATATATTCCATTTATTTTTTATACTATAATAAGCAGTAATAAAAATAATAAAAAATCTAATTTCTCTTTACAACATATATTTCTGTGAGAATTCAGCTATGAAAATTTCTTCTTTGCAGTTGTACTTCAGTTCTTAAATGCATCGTTTCCTCTTATCCAGTACTTCTGAGGTGGGGCAATGATTCCTCTCTTATTTTTCATCCTATCTTTCCATAACTTTTCATCCATTACCATCTTCCAGTCCAGTTCTGCTGCTTCATACTGTTCTTAACCAGGTTCATCCATCGTAATCTGGGTCTTCTTTGAACTTTTCCTTTCATTAGTAATTCCATGGTCTACTGAACATGTTCAAATCATCTCTGTGTATTTCTCTCCATTGTACATATCATCATTTGTTATTTATATACATCTTCATTTCTCACGCTGTCATTCCTTGTCTTGTGCAAAATACTTCTAAAAAAATGAATTTCTGTTTCTCGTAACTGTTTAATCATCCTGATGTGGGATTCCTCTATAATTATATATTTTAAATTGAGGCGATGGGTGCAATAACCACTTAAGTCTACTTAAGTCATTTTTCTGGTGAATGTATTTTTATAATCCTCAATATGTTCTTCATCTATCCTCCAAATATTATTTTGTTATGTAAACGCTAGATGGTAGGAGCTTGCATTATATACAGCTGTGTAGGAAGTCGTTCTTCCAGTTTATGTGCTTCGATGTGGCAGTATCGCACATGCGTGAGAATCAGTGAGTGTTGTTTTGTGACTGTTGCATGTGGTTTTGGTAGTTTAATTCTGTAAAGAAGTGTGATCAGGAGGCAGATGAGAAGTTAAATGAATGAGACTCTTAGAAATGCGTGTAGAACAAAACCCAGAGGAATCGTGGTGACAGCTATGTCAGTACTAGTGGCAAGAATGTTTCCAAGAAAGTATTCAGTTATACTGAAAATTGTTGCAAGAGAAAATACAACACATTTTTATCCCAGAGAAAGACAGGAAGAACTGTTTAATTTGTTTTGGGAACTGGCTGATAAGATAGTGCAGGACACTTTTTTTGTGGCCTCATTGATAAAAAGGCTTGAAGTTAACAAAGAAAAATGATGTTCTTTCTTTTTAAAACTGGAGAATACAGATGCACTTAAGCACATATTAGAGAAATAGACTGTTGTGGAGGAAAGTGAAATCAGTGAGACTGAGGAAACCATTCAAGATTGAACATTCATAAACTCCTGTTTTGTGATTATCATTATTATTAAATACATTTTACTTAATGGTCTACTTTATCATGGCAATGCCAGAGTATAAGAAATCATTTAATCATTATTAAGAAAATAGTTTAATTTGTTTTGTAAATTCTACATATAAAGTATATATTTTATAATGTTATTATAAAAATATACTTATTAATCAGTACAGGGCAACTGTTTTTCCGTATTAAATTATTTTGAACAAATCTACTGCCCATAAATGTCAATTTAAGGTGTGCTGATTGTCAGTCTATGCAATAACGACTTAAGTAAACTCACATTTAAATCAAAATATTTAAGAACTAGTGAAATTGAAATTCACAGTGAAATGGAAATATTGTTAAGGACTGTTGTTAAATTATATGTATAAATTAAGTTGTCCATAAATGAATAACTTGAATATTTACAGTGTTTCAAAACTTTGGATGTGATTTCTCAAAACAGTGTTTTCAGGCTTAAGTTGTTATTGCACCCATCGCCTCAATTCAGGAAGTCAAATGGACTCTATCGCTACTGACGTATCCAAGGTTTCTGACAGGGTAGATCATGACAGATTATTGACAAAAATTAGGACTATTAGAATGAACAAAAATTTCTAGAAATAGAACTCAGAGATTTAGAGTAGGTGAAGCATTATCTAATTTTGCAATGATTAAGAGGGGAGTCCCGCAAGGCAGTGTTATTGGACCCCTGTGTTTTTATATCTATATACACTGCCTGATAAAAAAATTGAAGCACCAGAAAAATTGGTTGGATGTCAATGTAACTTCATACACATGCACAACATCGGTGGGTATGTAAATGATTAGAGTTGCAATTCTCTGCGACAGGTAGAATGGCCACCAGTAAGGTTGCCAGGTTGTACGTTTTTCCTGTATTCTTACTTTCTTTTACAGTTAATTTAGCCTTACATTTTTATTTCCCCATACAGCACTTTCTTATTTAATATTAGGCGCTAGCTTATAGTAGAACCAATACCAATTCTTCTTAATATAACAAAAATACACATTGTTTTGATTATTTTTGTTATTATTGCTTCAGTTATGCAAGTTTGGATTGAGGAAATAAATTGATGTAGTGTATATTCACAGATTCAGAACCAACTGTAAAACTTCCTGTGGCAAGATGAAGGCAGAAATATTAGTGAAAATCATATTAGTATGTAAAAGTATCAGTGATTTCGTTAAAATCCTAAAATCCCCTGAAAGTACCAAGTGGACTAGTGTTAGGAACAGGTCTTCTCCTGAACTCATAAAATCAGAGCTTCAAATTATAATACATTTTGGCATGCCCTGCAAAGTGTTTTTTAATCTATTAAAGAATAACAGAAGATTGCTACATAAAGTTAAATGTTTCAAAATACTGAAGTTTTACGAAGACATAAATGTGTGTGAGTTTTGATTGAAAATGGCATTTTATAAAGATTATGAAGGTATGAGTTATTAAAAAATATGTCAATGAAAAATCTGACTTTTTTGTTAAAGTGGCAACCCTAGCCTCCAGAGTGCATTAGTGCTGCTTGTCTTTGGGTTGTTACCAGGCCTGGTAGGGTATATAAGGGGCATGAACAGCATCAGATGTTGAGTGATCACTGTGAAGGACACAGAGATGTCACATACTCCTGTGAGATAGCGCTATAAGCATCTGGCAGACTTTGAGAGGGGCCTCATTGTAGGTCTCCATTTGGCCACCTGGTTGAATCGTGCAATATCCAGATTTGTGAGGCATTCAGATGTGACAGTGGCCCAATGTTAAACTGCATAGGAACATGAGGGCAGGCATACTCATTGTCAAGCCTCCAGTTCACCATGTCTGACCACCACAAGGGAGAACTGCCGTATTGTGCAACAAGCATATTATACCACCTTCACATCTGCTCCTGCCATCTGAGAAAAGTAATGGACTCCCTGCAACATTCTGTGTCATCCCGCACCATTGGTCTTAGAATAGCAGCAAGACTAGGAAATTACCGTCTCGTGCATTGGCTGCCATTAACACCACAACATTAATGGCTGCATTTGGAGTGATGCCATGACCGAGAAGCATAGACTGCTGATGAATGTCATTGCACTGCATTCAGCGATGAATTTGACCATCTTCTGAGAGTATGACAGCAACCTGAGGAGAGGTCTCATTCTTTCAATGTTTTGGAGAGGCACAGTGATGTTACTCCTAGCGTTATGGTCTGGGGAGCCATCGGTTATCACCAGTTCGGATGTCAACTCCGTCCCATTGCCAGTATCCAGGATATCAAGGACCAGTTACAACAGTTTTGTGGGCCACCTTGCCTCAGGAGAGGATACAACCTCTTGGGCAAGAAAAACTAAGGAGGAACACACCTGGAGGTTCTTTTCAGGACTCTCAAGTTCATAACGTTGGCCCTTCAATTAAAATCTGCAGACATAAGCAGAGAAAAGTATGAACACCTAGCAAAAGTTCTCAAGAAACACCAGATTCATATCATTCTGCTTCAAGAAACCCATACTGAGAAAGATCTCCACTGCAATCCAGAGAGAAAATTCCAGGATTTAAATTAGTGTCTGCAATTAAACATGCAAAGTACAGGATTGCCACTTTTGTGAGGTGCAATGTTACCAAATATCAAGTTTTGTCACCCACGTCAGATAATTAAATGTTTACTACCTGTAACTTGACAGTAATCAACATCCTGGAATTTTGAGGCCATCTCCCCCAATTCTGACTCTACAAAATCCAGGTATAATTGCATGGAACTTCAATAGCCATCACACACTCTGGGGATACAAGGAGAATGACAATAATGGGGAAAAGATCACTGACTGGATGGAAACGGAAAACTTTAAAATTAAGGCTTACTTTTCTTCTGCATAGTGGATTAAAGAATACACCCCGGATCTCTGTTTTGTAACACAGTCACAACACCCACTCAGTAACATACGACATAGATATCAATAAATGTCCTAACAGTAAGCACAAACCAATAATTCTCCAGTTGGGATTGCTTCACTCCTGCCTAAAATAGGATGGAATTTTAAGAAAGCCAGTTGGGAAGAACTTTCTAAACAAATTGACTCCAACGTATGATGGATGAGACCTATTCATCATAACTACAGCAAATTCATCAGTGTAGTTAAAAATGCAGTGAAACAATGAATCCCAAAAAGATACCATAAAAAATACTTTCCCGGCTGGAACGAAGAGAGTGAAAGGCTCTTCAAAGAATTTGAAGCCAATGATGATCCTGATACAGCTTCTGATCTTTTAGAATCTCTAGATGAAAACAGAAAGAGAATTTGGCAAGAAACTGTAGAGTCCCTAAACTTTACTCACTCAAGCAGGGAAGCCTGGAGCCTGATCAGGAAATGAGACTCATTAAGCAGAAAAATTAGATCAAAAACAAGTGTCAGTCTAGAAGACATGGGCATGCGTATGATTTTTACCTCAAAGGTTTCAGTTAAAAAGAATAGAAGGCATGTAAATCATCTCTTGAAAGAAAAGAAAATTTTGGATCCCCAATCCTCTGATTTCTCTATCACATTTGAATCACAAGAAACTAAGCAGGCCATAAAAGAGTGTAAAACCTGGGAGGGCAGGAGGTGCTGATGGTATATATCCAGAGTTCCTTCTTCATCTTGGACCAGCAGCAATTAAATGGTTTACCAACTTCTTCACAAGCATTCTAGACAGGTAGCATACCTTCACTTCTTCAAGAAAACAAAGATAATAACTCTATTAAAAACTATAAGGATCTGACAAAAGTGGAAAGTTACTGACCTACAGCACTCATTAGTGTTATAATGAAGCTGCTGGAAAGACTGATACACAATAGGATCTCTACAAACATCAACCAGCATATTCCAATAGAGCAAGCTGGATTTAGACCTGGATGAGGGTGTGGTGAACAGGTTTTAGCTGTAGTTGCCCTTATTGTAAATGACTTGGAGAACAAACTGGTAAGCACGGTGTTTTCTTAGACTTAACAGCTGCATATGACACCATTTGGCAAAATGAACTCGTTCTCAAATTCATCAGCATCGCCCCTTGCCTGAAACTCACCATATTACTCGGGAGCATGCTGAGTAATAAGTACTTCAAGATTTTTTCAGAAGACTCCAAAAGTAGAGAACATAAGATAAATGGTGGACTCCCCAAGGGCTCTGTATTGGCCCTCTTATTCTTCAATCTGTACACGTATTAACTCCCGGTAACCAAATCCAGGAAATTCATCTACACAGATGACATCACACTGGTCACGCAATGCCAAGGCTTTGATTAGTCCCAGTCGATGCTCTCATCAGACTTTAAGTTTCTGGACAATTATTTCCATCAGAACAACCTTAGATCAAACCCTCAGAATACTGTTGTATCTACTTTCCAGCTGTGGAACAGAAGTGCTGGGTACAAACCAACCATACCATTCAGAGGAGAGAATCTACAGCACTGCAGTAACCCAATATACCTTGGAGTTACACTGGATATGTCCCTGACCTACAAGACTCACCTCTCCAACAAGTCAGCTAAGATCAAGACCAGGAACAACATCCTTCAAAAGCCAGCAGCCACCTCTTGGGGTGCTAATACCCAAGTCCTGAGACTCACCGCCCTTGAATTTTCGTATTCTGTTGGTGAATACTGCTGCTTAATTTGACTTAACAGTGCTCACACTGGTCTAATAAACCAACTGAACCAAGCAATGCACATCATTCCAGGGTGCATCCAACCAAAGAACACTCTCTGGCTCTCCACCCTAAGTCACATACCACCTCCATCCCTAAGAAGATCACAGTCATTGCTTAACTTATGGAAGAAAACAGTCCTCACCTCCTTATCAATTCTGACACGCAGTAGTAGCTTCACCGGCTAAATGACTGAAATCCAGACAGCCTTCTTGGCATACTGGAATTAATCAGCAGGACAGCTCTTTCAATGCATCAGATGTCCAGAAAGAACAATGGCAACAACAATCCTCGTTACCCCATTGTCACATCATTGAGAATCCCTGCGAGCACCCAGATGGATTTTTCCTCCCCAGATGACAGTGAAGGATGCTAAACAGATAGGACTGACCAAGGTAGATGTGGAGCTACCCTGTTTAAATGGGAATAGAAGACTTCACCACAATGTGACTGCAGAGAAGAGAATAGACAATGAACCACATTACATTTGAGTGTCCTTCACGTGGTTACAGTGGCTCTATAGAGGACTTACACTATGTCTCAAGCAAATCCCTTCTCTGGCTCTCTAACACTGTTACGGAGCTTTACTTATGAAGTTGAAATGGTAGTTATACACATTTAATAATGTATTCATCATATGTTAAATAAAGAAGATAAAGATTCCCGATGAGTGGAAAATGGCACTGATTCATCCATTACATAAAAAAAGGTGAAAAAACAGTTCTCAACAATTATTGTGGCATCTCTATTTTATCTACAGCATATAAGGTGAATACCCCAGCTAAATGACTGAAATCCAGACAGCCTTCTTGGCATACTGCAAGTAATCAACAGGACAGTTCTTTCAATGCATCAGATGCCCAGAAAGAACAACGGCAACAACAATCCTCGTTACGCCATCGTCACATCATTGAGAATCCCTGCGAGCGCCCAGACAGATTTTTTCTCCACAGATGACAGTGAAGAATGCTAAACAGTGATAGGACTGGCAAAGGTAGATGTGGAGCTACCCTGTTCAGATGGGGATAGAAGACTTCACCACAATGTGACTGCAGAGAAGAGGAATAGACAATCAACCATATTACATTTGAGTGTCCTTTATGTGGTTACAGTGGTTCGATAGAGTACCTATAGTGGAAACCATGGTAGAGTGTTATCCATGAATAAGATTAAGGCAGACATTGAAAAAAGTAGGAGAGAAGGAGGAGGGAAAGAAGAAGGTGGTAGTGTTTTACATTGGTACCAACAACGTAAGGCAAGCAGGTATAAGAACCAACATAGTTGGGGATGTGTGGGATCTGGTTAATACAGCAAGGGTGAAATTTAAGGAAGTGGAGATTGCTACCAGTGGAATACTGTATAGGAGGGATACTGACTGGAAGGTGATTGGGGATTTTAATAAGACTCTGGAGTGGATATGTGGGAAAATGTGAGTGAGACTTCTAGATCCTAATGGGTGGGTAGAAGATAGGGATTTGTGCTCGGATAGCCTTCACTAAAACCGCAAGAGCACGTATAAGTTAGGAAATTTGCTTAGAAGGGTTATAGCAGGGCCTCTCAAACGCCCAAAATCTCACGCGTGCAGAGCGAGGCGCAAGAGCTCCGTGCACTGTGCATCGGTGCCGCTCGGTATGGCTCGGATCAACGCTTCGTCTCTGGGCTACTCGGCTATGCTCGGCTCTACTCAGCTATACTCGGCTCAACTCAGCCAGGATTTGGAGCGCTACGGCGCAAGTGGGGGAGAGGGAGACAGGCGGAGCGAGCGAGACAGGCGTGGGGAAAGAGAGAGACAGCGCTATTGCTCCAAATCGAGGAGTGGGGGTCTGCACTCTGGTCAACCAAGCCAAGTCGTCTTTTGCACCGTGCACAGTGCATGCACCACGCGCATGCACCCTGAGAGGCCCTGGGTTATAGGGAGGTACATTCACAGAAACGGGGTGGTCTAGGGAGCGATGATATGGTACAGGGATCTAGAAATCAAGTAGGATGACATAAAAATGTTAGTGTTGTACTGTAAGGAAAGGAATAGAATTAATTTAATAGATATATTTACCAGATATTGTAATAGGAGTTGAATCATGGGTGAGATATGATATAATGAATGCAGAAATTTTCTCACAGAACTGGAGTGTTTATCATAGAGATAGGATAAGAATGGTAGCAGGGGGAATATTCATTCTGGTTAAAGAAGAATTTGTAATGAATATTGAATTTTCACGACCGCATTGTAATCGAAATCGACTTTCAACCTGTTAGATCGTGTTGCGTGCATGTACATACATATTGAAGAGATGTTAAGTACAGAATAAAAATGGCCAACCGGACACCAGTGGGATACAAACCAACAACCTCCCGATTTCATGTTGGCTGCTCTACCAATTGAGCTATGGTGGCTGAATCAAAAAGTGATGAAACCAACTAGAAGGAAAAATATTCTGGACGTGGTACGGGTAAAACTAGATGAGCTCTATAGAGAAACCGAAGTAATAGATGGTATTAGTGATCACAAAGCTGTTTTTGTCGTAGTTAAAAATGAATGTGATAGAAAGAAAGGTTGTAAAAGTATGGCTATTGGGCAGTACATATGGCTGATATAACAGGCATGAGCGGGTTTTATGATCGATGAAAAATGGTAAATAAAAATGTGATGTGTTTAAAACAACTGTTGAGGAATGGGAAAATAGGTGTACCTTTAAAGGTAGTAAGGGATGATAAAGACCCACTATATTATAACAGAGAAGTAAAGAGACTAAGAAGGAGGTGCAGATTGGAAAGAAATAGAGTTAGAAATGACTGTGGAAGTAAGGAGAAATTGAAGGAACTTACTAGAAAACTGAATCTAGCGAAGATGTCAGTTAACGATGGCAAGCATAATTGGCAGTCATACAAATTTAGTGAAAAATGGAAGGATATTTATAGGTACTTTAATGCAGAAGTACTGTAGGTTCTAAGAAGGACATTCCAGGAATCATTAATGAACAAGGGGAGCAACTTCTGGCTCAGTGAGGAAAACATTGGGAAATTATCTCACCCTCATTTCCCTAGTGGAAATGGGTGGGAGTGTGTATGCAAGGAACTTCAGAAGGCAGAAGTATGTAAAGATTGTTGATTACAAAGATAATTTCCAGATAGGGGATATATATATATATATATATATACATATACATACCGTATGGCTTTACAAGTACACAAAATATCTAATATCAAACGGAAATGTCCAAATTTGACAACCAGTGCAGAGCACTCAAAGTCACTTGTTGTAGAAGCCTCAGATCACCATCAAATGCTCAAAATGGGCACTCCTTAACAATGTGTTCCTTTGTTTGCTCCTCCGCTCTGCAGTGCAGTTGGCAAATGAGCAGAAACCCCATTTCTTCAACATGTAACCACACCTCCCTTGAGCTGGTCTAATTTGGTTCAGAAGAGGTGACTAATACTAATGAAGTATTGAAATTTACCTGTGATAGAAATGACATTTACAATAAGATATAAAGTAAAAAAAAAAAATCTAGAAAAGCAGCTGGAATTAATAAGATTTCTGGTGATATATTAACGACAATGAGTTGGGATATAGTAAAATATCTGTAGTACTTATTTGATTATTGTTTGCATGAAGAAGCTATACCAAATGAATGGAGAGTTGCTATAGTAGCCCCTGTGTATAAAGAGAAGTGTGATAGACATAAAGCTGAAAATTACAGGCCAGTAAGTTTGACATGCATTGGATGTAAGCTTTGGGAAAGCATTCTTTCTGATTATATATTTGCAAAATTAATACACTGGTTCGATAGAAGGCAGTTCGCGTTTAGGAAAGGTTATTCCACTGAAGCTCAACTTGTGGGATTCCAGCAAGATACAGCAGATATCTTGGATTCAGGAGCTCAAATGGGCTGTATCGTGATTGAACTATCTAAGGCATTTGATAGGGTAGATCATGGGAGACTACTGCCAAAATGAGGGCTATTGGACTAGACAAAGGAGTAACTGAATGGGTGGGTATATTTCTAAAAAATAGAACTCAGAGAATTAGAGTAGGTGAAGCTTTATCAGATCCTTTTATCATTAAGAGGAGAATTCCTCAAGGCAGTATAATCGGACCTTTATATTTTCTTATAAATATAAATGATGCCCTTGCTGGTGAGATGCAGTGTTTACGAGCACTATGTCTTCTGGTATGGGCTAGAATAAATTTGTTACTTTCATTACCCTGTCTCAATCTCACCCTTGGCTTTGACAATATGAAAGTGACTGAGGTATGAGCGATGCTAGTAATATCATTCCTTATGCAGCCAGTCCCTGTTATGAATGGTATCAGTCATAGGGTCAGTTGGTGCATGCATTTCAGTGAGCTTGGCAGACTGATATGTGAGCAACTTCTGGCTCGGTGAGGAAAACAATGGGAAACTACCTCACCCTCATTTACCTAGTACCGGGCGAGTTGGCTGTGCGGCTAGGGGCGCACAGCTGTGAGCTTGCATCCAGGAGATAGTGGGTTCGAACCTCACTGTCGGCAGCCCTGAAGATGGTTTTCCGTGGTTTCCAATTTTCACACCAGGCAAATGCTGGGGCTGTACCTTAATTGAGGCCATGTACGTTTCCTTCCCACTCCTTGCCCTTTCCTATCCCATCATCGCTATAAGACCTATCTGTGTCGGTGCAACGTAAAGCAACTAGCAAAAAAAAGAAAATGTATTTAAAAGCATTTCCCAAGTTCACCTCTTCAGAGATGCCTAGGCCATCTATGATAGCTGTTGGCATAGCTGTGGAGGATCAAACCAGCCTTCGGGCTGAATACCCAACATACATACATATATAAATGATATAGGTAAAGAAGTGGAATCCTAGACAAGGCTTTTTGCAGATGATGTCATTCTGTATAGAGTAATAAATGTTACAAGATTGTAAGCAACTGCAAAAAGACCTGGACAATGTTGTGAGATGGACAGCAGACAATGGTATGATAACAAAAGGGATTAAAAGTCAGGTCGTGAGCTTCACTAATAGGAAAAGTCTCTCAGTTTTTATTACTGCTTTGATGGGGTGAAAGTTCCTTATGGGGATCAATGTAATACCTAGGTGTTAATATAAGGAAAAATCTTCATTCGAGTAATCACATAAATGGGATTGTAAATAAAGGGTACAAATCTCTGCACATGATTATTTAGGGGTAGTAAAGAGAATAAATCAAAACCCTGAAATTTGCTGATAATATTGTTATATTATCCAAGACAGCAGAAGATCTGGAGAAATTGCTGAATGGTATGGATAGTCTTGGGTAAGGAGTACAAGATGAAAATAAACAAGTCCAAAACAAAAGTAATGGAGTGCAGTCGAACATAGTCAGGTGATGCAGGAGAGATTAGATCAGGAAATGAGGTATAAAAAGGAACTAGATGAATTTTGTTACTTGGGTAGTAAAATAACTAACGATGGCAGAAGTAAAGGGGACATAAAATGCTGACTAGCACAAGCAAAGAAGGCTTTTCTTAAGAAAAGAAATTTGCTCACTTTGAACATTGATATAGCAATTAAGAAGGTGTTTTTGAAGACTTTTGTCTGGAGCATGGCACTTTAGGGAAGTGAAACATGGACTATAATTCAGAAAGAAAATAGAAGCTTTTGAAATGTGGTGTTACAGAAGAATGCTGAAGGTGGAATGGATAGATGAAATCACGAATGAAGAGATACTGAATCAAATGGTGAGAGGAGATCGATTTGGCTAAATTTGATGAGAAGAGATAGAATGATAGGACATAACTTAAGACACTGAGGACGTGTTCAGTTGGTTTCTGAGGGAAGTGTAGGTGGTAAGAATGATAGGGGTGGACACCAAGGTATGAGTATGACAAGCAAATAAGAGCAGGTGTAGGATGCAGCAGTTACATAGAAATGGAAAGGTTAGCACAGGATATGGTGGCACGGAGAGCTGCTTCAAACCAGTCTATGCATTGATGACTCAAACAACAATACAGTAAGGATGTAAAGGAGAGGGCATATAAGTCTCTGGTAAAACCCTGACTAGAGTATGGTTCCAGTGTATGGGACCCTCACCAGGATTACTTGATTCAATAATGAAAAAAATCCAAAGAAACGCAGATCAATTTGTTCTGGGTGATTTCCAGCAAAAGAATAGCATTATGAAAATGTTGCAAAGTTTGGGCAGGGAGGACTTAGGAGAAAGAAGACAAGCTGCTCGACTAAGTAGTATGTTATATTAAAATCTAATTCTTATATTAAATTGCATAGATTCATAACTTGCAATAAGTGGTATGTTCCGAGCTGTCAGTGGAGAGATTGTGTGGAATGACATTAGTAGATGAATAAGTTGGAGTGGTGTTTTTAAAAGTAGGAAATATGAAGTTAAAGCTGGAATTCAAGAGAACAAATTGGGCCAAACATTCATTTATAGGTAGAGGAGTAAGGGATTGTAATAATTTGCCAAGGGAGATATTCAATAAATTTCCAAATTCTTTGCAATCATTTGAAATGGATGGGAAAACAGCAGATAGAGAATCTGCCACCTGGGCAACTTCCCTAAATGCAGATCAATGTTGATTGATTGTTGAATGATCGATTGTCACAAGCAAATCTCTTCTCTGGCTCTGTTATGGAACTTTAGTCGTGAAATTGAAATGGTTGTTATACATATTGTATACAAAAATATTCTGCATTAAATCCCAATTAGAAACACATGATCATACTCAGCTGATGCCTAAGAAGCTACACTAGCACTGTATAGTGAAGAAACATATGAACCAACACAAGTTGTCACACTATACCAGGGCGTGCGAGAGTAGGAATTTGACATTTAGCACTAGCAGCGAGAAAGACACTGCTCGAAAATGGTCTGTTGCCATCCCAGGGATATCACATTTTTAGGGATGACTAGCTGATGTACCCGTGCTTTGCTACGGAATGCGATATTGTATACAAAATTCTAGGTTAAGTAGTGTACACATTGTCAGTAGGAATATATTAAATTGCATAGCTTTTAGCATTACCCCAGAAACACGATGGGAAAGTCACCATACATATTTTCTCATGTGAAGACTGAATTAGGAAATTTTCATTGTAATGGCAGGCCCTCTTGCCTACTATCAGTCACAATCAAGTTGGGGAGTTTTCATTATGAAGGTAGGCCCACTTGCCTACTGCCAGTCAATCGAGTTGGGGCAGTTTTCATGTTAATGGCAAATCCTTACTCTCCACCTGCCTTTCTACAGTATATGCAACTTTTAGTGATACCTGGTTTTACTGGCTTGAGGAGTAAGGAGGGAGCTCCCCTGGTTCCAGTAATACTGCCAACTGAATGCAAATAAAATCTGAATTGAATCGATAGTATGATCGATCGATATGAATTTTCTAAACCTTTATTATCTTAAACCAACAATTGTGTCACACAAACATTATATAACATTTCTCGATACGACTCTTGTTCCTAGCATGAATTCTATATTTTGGCTTTGCTGTGTAAACAACAGCAGTACTATTACATAAAGTGTACTCCAGATGTCTCATGGCGATTAATAGTTTATGTTTCAAAGGTTGCCAATACGAATCTCGAAGATAACTGAGGTCTACCGATTCAGCACTAAGGAGCCCAGGTATCACTAAAAGTTGCGCGTATTGTACATCCTCAGAAAGACTGTCTTTGTGGTTTTCCCAACTGAAATAAATATAGGTTATTACGATGAAGTCAGTAGGAATGTAGCGATTAAAAGCAAAGCTATCATATGAAATACTCGATCAAATGAAAAACCACACATTTCCTCACTTTTAATGAACAGTACTACGCCGCTGACCTAACGGTCCAAAGTTCACGAGCTGGGATGATCAGACCTCAGACAGCCGTGAACACTCCTCTGCCATTATTCCTTTAAGTGTGCACACTGCTCATCGCAATCAGTACCTCAGGGTAGGGAGCCAAATAGCTTGAATACTATGATGAACCAGTGTGTTATGTATTCAGTATGTATAACAACCAATTCAATTTCACAACTAAAGATCCATAACAGTGTTGGAGAGCCAGATAAGAGATTCACTTGATACAATCAATCAATCAATCAATCAATCAATCAATCAATCAATCAATCAATCAATCAATCAATCAATCAATCAATCAATCAATCAACTGGTACGAGTTTGTTCAAATATTTTGAACGGATCATTCACGTGAGCATTCCTTATCTTGATTTGGCGGAGAGCGGACGTGCTCTATTCCTGGTCCCTTATCTCTAGGTGCATTGTTGTGTGGTGTAGTTGAAAAAATATTATCCTGTGTGTAGTTACTAATCAAATTAGTATTGCATGCTCGGCTGTAGGTAAGCGGTCTTCTGGTGTCTACCAGCGTAATTTATTATGAATTACCTGGTGGTAAGTAGATTCAGTGTCTGTATGTGCCTGTTTATTTGTGCTCGTGTAGATCGTTTTTGGCATGGCTCTCCACCCGCCTGGAGGCGGAGGAATTTTCTCACATGAAATGGATACCAATCCTACCAGCTCCTTGGCTAGCCTTTCCGTGTCTAGTGAAAATAACAGTTCAATTACCATTCTTCCCAATATTGACCCAAAAATGTTTACGACATTAGTCAACACAGGTAATGTCTCTGAAAGGTAAAAGGGTAAAATGGTAAAAGGGAAAAGTAACGAAAATGAAACTAAGAAAGATTTCATTTCGTATGGCATTAGAAGGTACAGAGAAACTCTCTCTCTCTCTCTCTCTCTATATATATATATACATAATACACTTAAAGTAGATAGAACAACAATCGGACAAAGGATCAATGGATGGTAATATAACTTATAATTTAATGTGCAGAGAATTTAGCCAATTCACTGCCTCTTCACTTGCTGCACGAAGTTCGTGGTATCCTCCCTGGAAGCTCCGAAGTGGGCACATCATTACAACATGGTGGACTGTCTGAGCCACGTCACCGCAGTCCCAATGAGGGCTGGAAAGTTTTCCCCACTTGTGGAGCCAGAAGTTGCATCTTCCAAGACCGGTCCGCACTCTGTTCAACAAAGCCCAGATTCTTCTTGGCAAGTTGAACCCAGCAAGTTTCCTACAAGGGTCAGATATCAACCCTAGCTGGTCAGGGTTTGAAGCAGCCCACTCTTCCCTCCAGGCATTATTCATGTTGTACTGTGATTCAACCAGCCTCTTTCCTAGTTGCCATGATGGATGTCAAGATTTTAATCTTCCATGCTTCTGAGGGCTGCAGTCCTGATGAATCAGCAAGAGTGTATTTGGAGTACATTTTAATCATTCCTTCTTCAGAGCAGTTAGCCTTCGAAGTTGAGGAGGATGGATGTTAGTTAATACTGGTAGCCATTTAAGTGGTGTGGATTTGAGTGTGCCAGACACTGTCCTCATGGTATCATTCAGCTGGACATAAACTTTACCGGTGTGTGCGCTGTTGATCAATACAGGGCTGCAATATTCTGCAACTGGGTATACTAGGGCAAGAGCTGTTGTTCGGAGGACATTAGCATTTGCTCCCCAACTAGTGCCACTGAGTTTGTGAAGGATGTTGTTACGTTAACCTTTGCTGCTGTTCTGCAGAGGTGTTCTTTATAGGTCAAAGAGCAATCCAGCACAATACCAAAGTATTTTGGATTTCAATAAATACTGATCTGCATTTAGGGCAGTCGCCCAGGTGGCAGATTCCCTATCTGTTGTTTCCCTAGCCTTTTCTTAAATGATCGCAAAGAAATTGGAAAATTATTGAACATTTCCCTTGGTAAGTTATTCCAATTCCTAACTCCCCTTCCTACAAACGAATAATTGCCCCAATTTGTCCTCTTGAATTCCAACTTTATCTTCATATTGTGATCTTTTCTACTTTTAAAGACACCACTCAAACTTATTCGTCTACTGATGTCCTCCCACGCCATCTCTCCACTGACAGCTCGGAACATACCATTTAATCGAGCAGCTCGTCTCCTTTCTCCCAAATCTTCCAGCCCAAACTTTGCAACATTTTTGTAACGCTACTCTTTTGTTGGAAATCACCCAGAACAAATCGAGCTGCTTTTCTTTGGATTTTTTCCAGTTCTTGAATCAAGTAATCCAGGTGAGGGTCCCATACACTGGAACCATACTCTAGTTGGGGTCTTACCAGAGACTTATATGCCCCCTCCTTTACATCCTTACTACAACCCTAAATACCCTCATAACCATGTGCAGAGATCTGTACCCTTTATTAACAATCATATTTATGTAATTACCCCAATGAAGGTCTTTTCTTATATTAACACCTAGGTACTTACAATGATCCCCAAAAGGAACTTTCACCCCATCAACGCAGTAATTTAAACTGAGAGGACTTTTCCTATTTGTGAAACTCACAACCTGACTTTTAACCCCGTTTATCATCATACCATTGTCCACCGTCCATCTCGCAACACTATCGAGGCCACCCTGCAGCCGTTCATAACCTTGTAACTTATTTCTTACTCTGTACAGAATAACATCATCTGCAAACAGCCTTATCTCTGATTCCACTTCTTTACACATATCATTGATATATGAGCCGTATAGTTTCAAACACGACCAAGTCCATCTTTTTCACGTTCTGATGTTTTGACTTCCATGGATTCCTCTTTACAAGATGAATACAACGGGAACGAAAGTGGGTCTCAAATCCGGCCAGATCACATTTAAAATTGCAGCAAAGAATGAGGTCCATATCAAAGTCGGCCAAGTCCCTGTTAACCACGGGTGGCCCAGATTGGTTGCGCAGTAGATGTTAGTTTTCCCTCGTCCTGCGCATGACGTCATCACAGGAGCACCGTGACTGTGTAGCATACCACCGCACGTGCATCTCATTTCGTTGTTTATATAGGCCTATGTCTGTCTTATCAAGAAAGGATCTCCACGTAATAACTATACGTAATTTCTTTCCGCATATTGCTGTTGGTTTATATAGCGGCCTACTGTATTTTGCGTAGTGTGTGTGTGTCGTAGTTCGTTTCTGTGAGATCTCTGTTAAGTTGCTGTGTTTCGTGCAGTGAGATGCACTATTTTCTTTTCGTTAGTTGCGTGAACAGTGTAATAGTAGCTGGAGTGAAATTTATGTGTTCATTGTACAGTATCATTGCGATAGAAAACTGTGCCGTTAATGATTCACCGACCGAGCTCAATAGCTGCAGTCACTTAAGTGCGGCCAGTATCCAGTATTCGGGAGATAGTGGTTTCGAACCCGACTGTCGGCAGCCCTAAAGATGGTTTTCCGTGGTTTCCCATTTTCACACCAGGCAAATGCTGGGGCTGTACCTTTATTAAGGCCACGGATGCTTCCTTCCCATTCCTAGGCCTTTCCTGTCCGATCGTCGCCATAAGACCTATCTGTGTCGGTGCGACGTAAAGCAAAAAAAAAAAAAAAGATTCACCGCAATCTACAGCGACACCTGATTGTTCAGCAGAGGGATTTCGGTACCTCGCTGGTACATCGCCGACCGTGAAAGAAAATATGACAGGTCAATGTGAAGTCCCACTGGGGAAATGCCTTCCATTTCTTCTGGTACAGCCCCTGTGGGAAGGATAGGAATGTTATCTCGAGGAGGTCTACTTGTTCCATCGTTAGAATGGTAAACCAAATAAAGGAAATTGAGTTAATTTTCAGGGACACTCACGGACGTGCTGAACTGTGACGCATACCTAATATTATAGGCCTACACAAAGTGTGTCAAATAATTAGCAGTAAATTCCCCGCTGTACCACCAGAAATATTAAAAATGTATGTTAGAACGAGAATATTTATACGCATACAACAAACGAATATTCGGACAAGAACTGAAAAATCCATAGCAGCTCATCGGCGAAAGGCACGACAGTGGATTTGATCTTCAAAGGCAACCACTTCATTACATCTAATCTCACAGGTAAAACTGTGTTCTAATGAAGTGTTTTTCCTGTTCTTTCTGATTGTTTAATTTTTAAAAAGTAGACTATCTATGCGGAGACTCCGTGACTCAGACGGCAGCGCGTCGGCTTCTCACTACTGGATACCGTGGTTCAAATGCCGGTCACTCCATGTGAGATTTGTGCTGGTCAAAGCGAAGGCGGGTCAGGTTTTTCTCCGGGTACTCCGGTTTTCCCTGTCATCTTTCATTCCAGCAACACACTCCATTATCATTTCATAGCATTTATCAGTCATTAATAATTCACTTTGGGAGTGGTGACCCCGTTGTAATAATAGCCTATATATGGTTCATTCATTAAATCCCTGACCCGGTCAAAGACTGGAAAACAGGTTGCAGGTTTTCCAGCACTATCTATGCATGGTTTTGAATGTGAACTTACTTCTGCTGCTGTTATAATATGTGTTAAGCTTTAAATTCGATACCTGCGGAAGTGAGTCAGTATATCGTATGTTAACATACTGTAGTTCCATCATGGAATTTCTGCTGTAAAGATTTAATATGACAAAGATTTCATACCTCTAAATATTTATGTTTACAGATTTGAAAGCGCGTAACCTTCCTCAAACTAAATAGAGGAACTTGGAAATGTTAATAAATTTCAAGCGTTGGTCAGTGTGCCGTCATGTTACATTTAGGCCTACGCCTTATTCGTAATGGAAATAATGGAACGTTACTATGCTGTACTCTTTTTCAATCTTATAATAGCAGTAATCTTTATGTCTGGTCTGCAATTAGTTCTGAGAAACTGTAATGTTTGCTGATATTATGAGATTCCTACTGATTTGCGCGCTCTGGGCTCGGCTGCTTTGCTCCTACTGTGACGTCATTTCGTTAACCAATAGCAGCTCGGCTCGCGTTGGGCCCAACCTTTAGTAGTGTTTAAGAACCTTGCTGTTAACCCGCACGGGCCAATAATCCTGCGGTCACGTAGCGATGGGTCGAACCAGTTCATTCCTATGAACTACTTCACTCATTCACACTCTTTACTGTGAACCGTTCAAATGAAATAGTTCGTTCATGAAGTAGTTCATGAAGTAATCAAGCCTGATGAAGCTGCTTAGTATGTCGTTCAGCAGCGACTTCGTTCGCAGTATCTCACTCACTCACTCAATAAAGCTTCATAATACTTAATAATATCACCAACAGATGGCAGAGCTATGTAATTATGGGCGAAATAGCTTGCTCGCTTACAGCATCTAGAATTCTAGATGATGGTTGATAGGGACAGGGAAAAGATAAAGATATACCGGTAACGAAGGAAATATATTTAAATATATTTAATCTAGGGTCATCTTATTCGCATGATGTACTCAACAGTGTATTTATCTGCCACGTGATACCTGTTTTAGCTGTACTCTGGCAGAAAACACCAGGGTTACCAACGTTATTCATCATATCATAATATATTTTCCTCTTAAAATACAATCCGAAATAGAATGAATATTACTACCACTGCCATATATATATATATATATATATATATATATATATATATATATCCTGATGAATCTTTCATATAGTTATCCTCCTGTGGGCGGGGGCGGTAGAATAACACCCACGGTATCCCCCTGCCTGTCATAAGAGGCGACTAGAAGGGGCCCCAGGGTCTCTGAACTTTGTAGCATGGATTAGCGACTACGGGACCCTTAGCTGAGTTCTGGCATTGCTTCCACTTACTTGTGCCAGGCTCCTCACTTTCATCCACCCTATCCGACCTCCCTTGGTCAACTCGTGTTCTTTTCTGACCCCCACGTTATTAGCACTCGAGGCCTAGGGAGTCCTTCATTTTCACACCCTTTGTGGCCTTTGTCTTCCTTTGGCCGATACCTTCATTTTTCGAAGTGTCGGATCCCTTCAGTTTTTTCTCTCTGATTAGTTTCAATAGTGGATGGTTGCCTAGTTGTACTTCCTCTTAAAACAATAATCACCATCACCTTTTATATAGTGTGCTGTCACTAACAAGTAGCTCTCTTTTTTAATTGAAGTTCGCCCATCCATTGTCAATACAACCGCTTCTGCAGACGACATTGCAAGCATAACACAAGCCTGCGAAGTGTTGAAAGTTTTCAAAGATTGTAGGCCTACTGAGAAATTGAGCAGTGAAAGACTGGTCACTGCGTCAAAAGTTATACTCCTCATTCGGTCATTGAAAAGATGGTGTAGCAGATTCATCAATAACTCTGAAAATCGTGGTGATATGAAACAGATGGCCGAGAAGCTAGTGGAAGAGCTAAATCGTCATACTTAAAGCACCCTCTATAGGAGAGACGATTCCAGCTTCAGGTCTTTAAAAATGATATAAAGTCCGCTCATTTTGATTTATTATTTAATTAGTCTATTCCCCAAGTGCAGTTTTAATTAATTAAGTGTTGTGTATGAGATGAACACTCCTGCAAGGAAAATCTTCTTTCGGCTGTGGATTCAGCGCACTTTTTCCTTCTAGATTCACAAGGCAAGCATTTTATTTGCATGTCTGCTGCGCTCACTCTGTCGGATTGTCAGTGTCTTCGTAGGCTATATATCTTTAATGGTGTAATAACACAGTTGAGAGGTAGGATGGGACTAAGGACAAAATGAATGACGTAGCTAGACTCAGAGGAGGGAAGAGAGAGAGTGAGCGAGCGACAGACAAATCGAATGAGTTGTGAATGATATGAAGTTTTTGAACTGTGAATGATGTGAAGTGTGAAAACTGTGAAGTGTTTGAACTAATAGTTCATTGAAATTGAGTGGTTAGTTCACACTTCATATGAGTGAAGCGTTCTATTTGAACGACTCATTCACGTGCTACCCATCACTACAGTCACGTGTTTTCTTCCGGTAATATGGCGGCCTGACGTTTGTTCGAGTCGCATGTGGTCGTTTTGTTTGCGTGTATTTCAATAAATATTTTATAAATAATAAATATATACATAATTAATTGGTCATTTTTAATAGTATTCATATTTGCTGTGCAATAAAATGGACGAATTTAATAAACGCCATACCAGAAAGCGGCAACGTGATCTTTCCACCTTTAAGCGCACGAGGGAAAGACAGCTGAGATGAGTATAATCAACAACGTGTTGTTAGTGGTGATGTGTTTCGAAGGCGCGATGGTATTGAATAGGTATAATATGAAGAATATACATTGAAGTAGCTACATGAATCCATATATTTGCAAAATATACACTATTTAAATGTTAATTAGCCTCTACAATGTTGGGTAATTTTACACAAACATAATGTTTAAAATAATAATCTTTAAAGATTTTTCACTAAATCTTATATCATTTTTAATAATATTTGTTCCAAATAAAGTCAATATGAACACAGTTGGAAAATAGGCCTATTCTAGATTTCTTTTTTCTTTAGGTATTAGGCCAAATTTTCTAATCTAAGTTTCAAAGATGGCCAAGTCCTCTTACGTAAGTTTCAAAATCGGCCAAGTCCCACAGTTAGTTTCAAACATGGTCAAGTCCAAATTTTAAATACGGTACATTTTTCAATTCATGTAATATATTTAGACTGTAAAAATTGTACGGTAATGAATCAGAAGCCTCTGCTAAGCAACATAAAGATTGAAGTGTCGGAATATATATGAATTAATACCCTAAACGAGTTTTTTGCTTCTCCTGAAAAAAACAGCTCAACGGACTTGGCCATGTTTGAAACTATACGCCTCATATATAAGAAAACATAAACGTCCAATAATACTGCCTTGAGGAATTCCCCTCTTAATTATTACAGGGTCAGATAAAGCTCCGCCTACTCTAATTCTCTGAGTTCTATTTTCTAGAAATATAGCCACCCATTCAGTCACTCTTTTTTCTAGACCAATTGCACTCATTTTTGCCAGTAGTCTTCCATGATCTACCCTATCAAATGCCTTAGTATAGGTCAATCGCAAAACAGTCTGTTTGGCCTCCTGAATCCAGGATATATGCTATATCTTGCTGAAATCCTACAAGCTGAGCTTCAGTCGAACAACCTTTCCTAAACCCAAACTGCCTTCTGTCAAACCAGTTATTAATTTTGCAAACATGTCTAATATAATCAGAAAGAATGCTTTCCCAAAGCTTACATACAATGCATGTCAAACTGACTGGCCTGTAATTTTCAGCTTTGTGTCTATCACCCTTTCCTTTATACACAGGGGCTACTATAGCAACTCTCCATTCATTTGGTATAGCTCCTTCAACCAAACAATAATCAAATAAGTATTTCAGATATGGTACTATATCCCAACCCATTGCCTTTTGTATATCCCCAAAAATCTTATCAATTCCAGCTGCTTTTCTAGTTTTCAACTTTGTATCTTATTGTAAATGGCGTTGTTGTCGTAGGTAAATTTTAATACTTCTTTAGTGTTACTCACATCACCTATCTGGACATTATCCTTGTAACCAACAATCTTTACATACTGCTGACTGAATACTTCTGCCTTTTGAAGATCCTCGCATACACACTCCCCTTGTTGATTAATGATTTCTGAAATGTTCTTCTTTGAACCTGTTTCTGCCTTAAAGTACCTGTACATACTCTTCCATTTTTCACTAAAATTTGTATGACTACCAAATATGCTTGCCATCATGTTATCCTTAGCTGACTTCTTTGCTAGATTCAATTTCCTAGTAAGTTCCTTCAATTTCTTCTTACTTCCATAACCATTTCTAACTCTATTTCTTTCCATTATGCATCTCCTTCTTAGTCTCTTTAATTCTCTGTTATAATATAGTGGATCCTTACCATTCCTTACCACCTTTAAAGGAACAAACCTGTTTTCACATTCCTCAACAATTGCTTTAAACCCGTCCCAGAGTCTGTTAAATTTTTATTTACGATTTTCCAGCGATCATAGTTACTTTTTAAAAACACCCTCATGCCTGTTTTATCAGCCATATTGTACTGCCTAATAGTCCTAATTTTAATACCTTCCTTTCTTTCACATGTATTTTTAACTACGACAAAAACAGCTTCGTGATCACTAATACCATCTATTACTTCGGTTTCTCTATAGAACTTATCTGGTTTTATCAGCACCACATCCAAAATATTCTTCCCTCTAGTTGGTTCCATCACTTTCTGAATCAGGTGTCCTTCCCATATTAACTTATTTGCCATTTGTTGGTCATGCTTCCTGTCGTTCGCATTACCTTCCCAACTGACATTTGGTAAATTGAGATCACCTGCTACTATCACATTCCTTTCCATATCCTTTCCAACATAGCTGATTATCTTATCAAATAATTCTGAATCAGCGTCAGCGCTACCCTTTCCCGGTCTCTTCACTCCAAAGACATCAAGTTGCCTATTATCTTTAGAGAAGAGCCTTACACCCAGAATTTCATGTTTTTCATTCTTAACTTTTTCGTAGCTTACAAATTCTTCTTTCACCAAAATGAATACCCCCCTCCTACCATTCCTATCCTATCTCTACGATACACACTCCAGTTCCGTGAGAATATCTCTGCATGCATTTTCTCGTGATGCTGCCCATAACGGTATGTATACATTCTTATGAGTTTTTAATAACAAACCTTCTAAGTTTATGACAATAAGTTCATTGGATGCATTTATTTATGTGTACAGATGGGAAATGAGAGTCTCTTCACTGTCACTCAGAAAATCAATCAATCAATACTGATCTGCATTTAGGGCAGACGCCCAGGTGGCAGATTCCCTATCTATTGTTTTCCTAGCCTTTTCTTAAATGATATGCCCTTCAAAGTTAAGAATTTTACGATGTATCATAAAGATAGAATAAACGGTGAGCACGGGGGCGTAGCTGTGCTTATTAAATCAAAACTTACTCACCACGTTATTGACGTCGTTTCTCACGGTGTTATAAGAGTCCCTCAGCATTGAGGTTAGATATTGTGCGGAATAATTAGATACTCTATTAAATAACCCTCTCCATGTTCCGTCTGTTATCAGTGGTGACTTAAATTGCAAGCATCCAGATTAAAATTCACGTGTGACTAATCCTAAGAGAAGAACGCTACAACAATATAAGAGGGACAATGATATTGGTGTGTTTGCTCCAGTGGAACCTACTATTTATCTTACCAACGGAGCGCTCCCCGACGTCATTGATGTGGCAGTAACAAAATTCTATAACAGTGACATTCACTTTACAGTCACCAGACAACTAAATTCTGATCATGATCCCATTATTTTCAATCTTACATGGATTAGGTTATCTGAGCCATCTTTCCCATTGTTAAACTCGTCTCTAAATTATAACAGGTTCTCTTGGCATGTCAACAAAAACCTAAAAACATTTCCGGTCCACAGCAGAGATGATTTGATCAGGCTATTGAGCATCTTTCTAATAAGATGCTAAATGACCGCAAATACATCTCAAATGTTGCTGGAAATTCAATTCCGGACGATACACGCAACAATGACAATCGTACGCTCGCGGAGCATGGCGTGAATACGATTCGTCATAACTCTAATAATAATAATAATAATAATAATAATAATAATAATAATAATAATAATAATAATAATAATAATAATAATATTGATACGAGAGGTTGCACGAACAGAAATCAGCTTCCCAATGCACAGCGACGCCCACCAGCCTGCCCAAGTGGAGAAATGGTATCTACGGCAGACGGAGAGACAGATAGGCTTTCTAATTTTCTATAACTCCTCCTCCCCCAGTTGAGAAGTATGAGAGGATATGTGCTGTCATGTGATCATTGACACGGCACGCCAATGGCCATTCGCGTGCGAGCTTATTTTGTCGTTCAAATGAACGAGGTAGTTCATTTGTGTTGCCTTCATGGAAACAGCTCTCGCGGCACTTGAGTCGTTCGAATGAACGAGGTAGTTATTTATGAGCTATCTTAGCAACAAGCATTAGTGGCGCGAGCTAGTACGTACATTTTACAGTAGACGGGGCTTACTTAGGTCTTCGTCCTCTAAACATGCTGTATGCTCACGTGAACATTTTTTGGGCCGGGGAGGAAGTAGATGGAGAGTCGCAGGACGAAAATTGTGCCCTTTTACTCATCTGTTTTCGAGGGCTACCCGATGAGTCGGAAAATCTCTGTTCTTCTACACTGGCGGGGGATTAAAAAAATCTGTCTTGGAGGCAGGGCCGGAACTAGCAAATTTGTGAGGGGGTGCAAAGATTAGTTTGCCGCCCCCTCCCCATCCCCTGATTCCCCCTCCCCCTTCCCCAACCTCTGAAATATAATACCTCCGCAAGCTAGTTTTAGATGTGGCCATTGAAATTACACACCATATGTATACTGTTAAGAAGTTTTATTTATGAAAAACACTTACATTAATACACTTATACATATTAATACATACATTACACTTGGATTGAAAAACACATATTAATACACTTATACATGACTAATACAAATAATTTGTTTGTAGTGTAACTCAATTGAAACTACGCAAAAATGTCTTATGTATTGTACCTCAAAATTGAATTCTTCGAGCTTTCTTAGCTGCAAATGTACTGATGATGTCTTCAAAGTTGATAAGGGATGCTCGTTTGTGTTCGGTTGATATTATACTTAAATTAGACAGTCTCTCCTGTCCCATTGTACTTCTAAAACTTGCTAAAACTTCATCCTCCAGATGACACTGTAACTGGAAACGTGAGAAACGTTCTCAATGCAGTAGTAATGTTAGGGTAGCCTTCCTCTAGTTTATTGTTATAAATAAGACTTAACATTTCTCTTGATGTGGTTCCTTTAAATTTTCGTCTACTGATAAAGCGTGGTGCTTGAAACTTTCTATTTCAAATTTAAATTCTCAATGTTGAGATCAGCAGTGTAGATATTTGCCAAATCTTCTGCTTTCATTTTTAGATTTTTTGCTTGCATTTCTTTAATTCGAACTCCATTCAAAAATCCAAACTTGCTGTTTATGTTGTCCAAAGCCTTAAACCTGTCACTGAGTTCCGTAGTCATATGGTCAATAACTTCTAACACACCTATTGGTACACATTATCAGTACTTGTCGGAGCTTCATCGCCACACAGCTCATCAGGCATTTTTCTTTTTTTCTGAGAACTCAGATGGTAGATCACTCGTGCTTGCTACTAATTTACCCTCAGTACTGGCCTCAGATGGAGCAAACTCTCTGCAAGACTTCAAGAGCGTTAAAAGACCTTGAAGTTTCCGGGCAGGCAAATCTACTGTTACACCTTTCCTTTGCAAAAACTCATTGACATTATTGATTTTTTTTGGACAAAGCATGCCAAAAACATGTGAAAACGATGAATTCAAGTTTCCGAATATTTTTAAAAGGGGAATGGCCTCACTCTTAGTTTGAGGTGTTGAGAGATCATGGTTTTTAAGATCTTCTAGAGCCTGCACAACTTTACCGTACTGTTTATACACAGGTTCGACCGCATCTAATCTTGCAGATCATCTTGTATTGCTTTCAGGTTTCAATGTCAGTGGCACATATTTTCGGAGAACTTCCCATCGTGAAGTTGAAGCCGCAAAGAAAGAATACATACTGTTCAAAGTTCCGAAAAATGTCTCAGCCTCTACAGTATCACTGGCCGCATTAGCACCAACTAAATTGAGGGAGTGAGCAGCACATGGTACAAAATATGCTAGCTCGTTCTCCTGAAGTAGTCTGGACTGAACTCCTTTACACTTCCCGGCCATATTTGTCCCATTGCCGTAGGATTGGCCTCTACAGTTCTCTAAGTTTAGTCCATCTTTATCTAATTTTTTTAGGATTTCTTGGATGAGACCTTCACCTGTTTTGTCACTAACTGGGAAAGAACCACTAAAACTTTCTTCTACCTCGGATGTATTTGTTTTGACGTAACGAACTACTTGAGTCATTTGCTCACTGTGGCTGATATCCGGAATGCCGTCAAATATTAAGGAATAATATTTCGCATCCAAAATGTCTTGTACTATCTTTTGCCTTATGTTATTGGCAATAATTTCTAGGAACTTATCTTGTATTTTATGTGAGAAATACGAGATTTGCCCTTTATTATGCTGCTCAATATGTTGTAGGACATTGGAATGCTATATAAGTTCTACTGTGTTCAAGAACTTTCCACTGGATGGGTCGCTGAAATCACAGTCTTCTTTAGTTCCTCGGAATGGACTCCCTTGCTTTGCTAGGAATAGAATAGCATCGATAATGCAGCGCAATACCGCCTTTCAGTGAGACTCTTCTTGATGGATCTGGTTTTGGAGTTCTGCATCAATACATCCCTTTCCTAAACAAGATTCTAAAGCTTTCCACGAACAAAAGCAAAGTTTGTGGTTTAATGAATTTTCATGTTTGGGCAATTTTTCACTGAGTGTTCTCCAATTAGTAAGTCCTTTTTCTTTAGCTAATGAGAGCACTTGATTTGAACACAATATAGAGCTTTCTTACTTTCACTATAGCCTAACCATGATATCTTTACTTTTCCTCCATTTTTGAGAACTTTATAAAACCAATCTTTGGTTAAGTTACGTCCATCTCTGCTGCTATTACTTAAATTTGGCTCGGTCATATTTTCAAAGCTCATTTTTGTTAATGTAACACCTTTCAGAAGCTGAAAATCTCTGTGGCCATGAATCAAGATCCCTAATATCAAAGGAAAACTCGGACATTTCTTGAAGACCAGTTGTAGGGTCAGGACGAGATAATAATTCATTTTCATTCGCTTCACCAGTAGGACTGAGTTTCTTCCAAAGTTCGACATGTTGCGTGCCTTCCTCTCCAGCTTCAACGTCATCTAAAATATTAAAAGCCGGAATTAAAATTCAATCAGTAATATGATATATTACAAAATGAAGTATTAAAAAATTGTCGTAAAGTCCGATAAGGCATAATTCATTCATCTCTTCCCTAATGTGCTATAATTTATTTATTGAAATAAAAATTAATATTTATTTACCTGATTTTTCTTTTGAGCCTTCATCTTCATTAACATTAGGTTTTTAAAATGCTTCTAATTTTGGTGTTTGTGACAGCACATCGCTTTCTTTCTTCCTTTTTTCTTTGGCAAGTTTTCTATACTCGGCTCCACTGAGTCGTTTTCTGTCATCCATAATTTGGAACCTGATAAAAACACAGCTCAAAGTGTACTGAACAATTCCGTTTTCCAAACGCTGATAAACGGTAACACGAATAAATAACCAACATTCCGAACACTAATAACTAAATACTAAATGCAAATAAAATAAAACAACTGTCGGTTCGTATCAACACACGCAGACAACAGTGTACGCAGGCTACAGGTGTAGCCGTCGATAACGACAACGATGACTGCAGGTGTCTGTTTAGTTTACTGTTTATTGGAAGCAGAAAAGGGGTGAGATAGACGAGATGCTCGCGCATTGCGTCAAGGTCAGACTGTTTTCGAGCCCCACTCCGCTGCCGAGCGCTCAGGCTACTAATTATTCATATCAGTAGGAGGCATAACAGTATAAGACTCACTACGTAGTACCCATTAATTACGTTAATTCTTGTGTCGTATCTCATAATGAAGAAAATAACTTGGTATACAGTCTCAGTGTAATAAAGTTGATGAACTGAGCAACAATATTAAATAAAATTAATTGAGGTATTATTATTTTGAAAAAATAAACTTACTATTTTTTTAATATACTTTTCAAATTTTACCGCCCCCTGAAATCTGACGTCCGGGGCACGTGCTCCCCCTGCGCCGCCCTAGTTCCGGGCCTGCGTGGAAGTGATAATTGCCTCCAGTCAGAGCTGATGATTTGGAAAATATTTATGTTACTTCTTGTGGGTGAGGGAAGGCCAAGCTTCTTAACAAACAGCCTCTTTCAGGGTCAAATTTTGGTTTCATTTAGTGGGAGAAATGGTGCAATTTGGAATAGTCCGAAATATTACTCAGACCAGGGCATAAGTGAGCCAAGGGCGACGATGTTTGAACCGAGTACTTGGGCTTCTTGGTTCTTATGACCTGTTTGAGGAGTGAGATGCCCGGTACGGTTGACTGGGTTTGCAGGATTCTACACTTGGTCATCTTAGCTATCTTCTGTACCTGAGTTCTAAGAGCCGGAATACGAAGTTCGGATCGTATCCGTCTGTTAGATCTCAGGATGGGGGCTCTTATCATTCTCCGTAATAATGATGCTCGTTGCAAGGCCTGTTCGATATTCCTTCTCCTTGTAAGATTTTTGTCCATTGTTAAGCCGAGATATTTTATCTGATTGGTCCAGGACAGTAGGACATTGTTGGTAGTAAGATGTTCAACTGTAGGCCTTCTTTTGAGAATAAAATCGCCTGGGTTTTGTCTGCATTCATTTTTATTTTATTCTGAAGGCACCATTTCCAGAATAACGAAATCCTCGAGTTCAATGCTGAGATGGCATCTCTATTTCTCCTTCGAGAAATGTCATCTGCATACTGTCCGACTCGTTGGCTGAACGGTCAGCGTACTAGCCTTCGGTTCAGAGGGTCCTGGGTTCGATTCCCGGCCGGGTCGGGGATTTTAACCTTAATTGGTTAATTCCAATGGCACGGGGGCTGGGTGTATGTGTTGTCTTCATTATCATTTCATCCTAATCATGACGCGCAGGTCGCCTACGGGAGTCAAATAGAAAGACCTGCAACTGGTGAGCCGAACCCGTCCTGGGATATCCCGGCACTAACAGCCATACGACATTTCATTTCATCTGCATACTGTTGTACTTCTACTCCCTGGCGAAATGGAGGTCATTTACATATAGGGCATACAGAATTGGTGAAATTAATCCACCCTGCGGGACTCCGGCCCGGAGCCTCCGTGGGGTGGATTTCTCTCCGTCAATATAGGCGTAAAATGTCCTATTTGATAAATACGATGATATAATTTTGACAAGATAATTTGGAACAAGATACATATCGAGAAGTTTATGAATTAAATTTTCGTGCCAGACGGTGTCAAATGCTTTTTCTATGTCAAGAAATACCGCTGGCACGGTACGTCGTAAATTAAATAACCTTGTAGCATACTGGACAAGGCGCTGCATCGCTAGTGGGGTACTGCGCATCGACCGCAATCCAAACTGTTCCGGTCAAAGTATGTCACGTGACCAGAGATAAGCATTGAGGCATTTTAGAATAATTCTCTCGAATAGTTTAGAAATATGGGATAACAGAGTAATTGGTCGGTAATTTTGAGGGAATAGCTTATCCTTCCCCGGTTTTGGAAGGACGACAACCTTGCCAACCAAGAGAATGATGGCCCACCGTAACTCGTTATTTCGACATTACGAACAAGCCCTAAATGACACAGACTTCGAATCTTACCGCATCTTAAGAAATCGCACAAAACAGTTAATCAGAAAGAAAAATGGAATTTAGCTAACAACTTAAACAACTCAGTATATACTTAGAGCTCTGGGCATAGGAAAACATCAACAGAGACAGACAACTCCTGACATTCCACTTGACGAAATGAACGATTACTTTAGTAGAATACATATTCAACCTACCACAACTAACTGCACCCACTCACAGCCCTCCCCTCCAGACAATCCACAATTCACATTTCACAGTGTCACCGAAAATCAGGTTAAAAACGCTTTGTACTCGATTAAATCAAAGGCTACACGTGTAGATGATATTCCTATTACTTTTATATATAACATTATGGGTGCTGTCTTGTCTACACTGACGCACATATGAACTACTGTTTACTAAACGGAACTTTACCGACTGTCGGGAAAACAGCCAATATTATACCGGTACCTGAGAGTTTAGACCCACAATCACCTTCTGACTCTCGTCCTGTGTCCATACTCCCTGTGCTTTCTTTTCTTTTCTTTTTTTTTTGCTAGTGGCTTTACGTCGCACCGACGCAGATAGGTCTTATGGCGTCGGTGGGACAGGGAAGGTCTAGGAGTGGGAAGGAAGCGGCCGTGGCCTTAATAAGGTACAGCCCCAGCATTTGCCTGGTGTGAACATGGGAAACCATGGAAAACCATTTTCAGGGCTGCCGACAGTGGGGTTCGAACCTACTATCTCCCGAATACTGGATACTGGCCGCAGTTAAGCGACTGCAGCTATCGAGCTCGGTCCTGCGCTTTCTAAAGACTTTGAACGTTTACTATACGAGCAAGTATTGGAATACCTAAATTAAAATGTTCATTTGGACACTTTGCAATTTGGATTTAAGAAGGGTCACAGTAACACGACAGCAATTTTGAAGGTTACTGAAGACATTAGAAACGCCATGAACAAACGAATGCTCACTATATTTATCCTTCTTGACTTCAGTAGCGCCTTTGACACTATAGAAATTAATTCAGACTATGATAAAGAAAACCGTCAACAGCGTGTAACAGTGAACGACATGGCATCTAAACGGAAAATGAGACTTAGTAGTGCCCCACAGGGCAGTATTCTAGGGCCCTTACATTTCTGTATTTATATGAATGACATACGATCTGTGACAGGAAATAACACACACCACCCCTATGCTGACGACTTAAGACTTAGGTGAAACAATACAACATATTAACAATAACCTTCGACGACTCGGTATATACGCATAACCAAATACTCTTATACTAAATTCCACAAAATCTAGGGCAATCATAATTGGACACGAAAATTACCGAGCTGCTCAAACAATGTCGCAATCCCGTCTATCCTGGTGAATGGTAACATTATTCCGTACAGTAAAACTGTTAAAAATCTCGGCGTAATTATGAACGAAACACTTGATTGGTCTGATCACACGAAAGAAATCCGTAAAAAGATTTTTGGAGTACTTCACCCTCTTAAATTCCGGAGGTGCATATGGCCCTGAGGTTGACTCAACCTACACGAAAAATGAGTACCAGGTTAATTCCTGGGGACAAAGACGGCCGGGCGTGGAGCTAACCACTCCACCGAATCACGTGCCGAGGTTACGAATGGTGGAAGCCTTTACCTTCCACCCCTCCAAGGGTCTTCATGGCCTGTACGGAGATGACTTTGCTTTTCACACTCTTAAACGGCAGAGGGATATATTATTTCCATTTGAGCTAAAAGCCAAAGTAATATTGACACTGGTTCTCCCTATTCTTGATTATTGTGACGTTGTTTTAATTGACATGACGAGAGAAGAAACACTTAAACTGCAATGAGCACTGAATTTCTACCTGCGATTTATTTACAATATCGGGTACGATGTTCATATTACCCCATACTATCAGGCTCTCTCATGGCTGAAGCCTTATACGTCAGCAGCTACACATTATAACGATGGTGTTTAGAGTGTTAGCTGAAAGTCAGCCACTGTATATTTATTCTAAACTAGCTCATATACCCGTGCTTCGCTACGGGATTCTCAGAAATACTGACTTTATGGTTTTCCTAACTGAATTGAACATAGGTCATTATAAAAACGTCAGTAGGAATGTAGCGATTGAAAGCAATGTTATCATATAAAATACTCGATCAAATGAAAAACCGCACACTTTCTCACTTTCAACGAACAGTACTACAGTGCCGATCTAACAGTCCAAAGTTCCAGAGCTGGAATGACCAGGTCGCAGACTGCCGGGAACACTCCTCTGCCATTATTCCGTTAAATTTGCACACTGCTCATTCCAATCAGTGCCTCAGAGTAGAGACTGAATAGCTCGAATGCTATGATGAACCAGTGTGTTACGTACCAGTAGTATCAGGAAATTTATGAACCAGAGGAATGGCATGCTAAAGAAGAAAGTTATCTAACTCCCCAGCTATTTCCCGCCAATATTCAGGCAGGCTGCTACACTCGGTACGACCGAGGCGAGTTGGCCGTGTAGTTAGACCTGCGCAGCTGTGAGCTTGCATCCGGGAGATAGTGGATTCGAGCCCCACTGCCGGCAGCCCTGAAGTTGGTATTCGGCGGATTCCCACAGGGTAAGTGGTGGGGCTGTACATTAATTAAGGCAAAGGCCCCTGACTTCACACCCCTAGCCCTGTCCTATCCCATCGTTGCCATAAGACCTACCTGTGCCGGTGCGACGTAAAGCAAATTTAAAAAAAAATCGGTACGCAGCAGTAATCCTATCTATTGGATATGAGTGGAAACAGAAGACACAAAGCACATCACAACAAACAATGGACAATGTAATGTTATTGTTGATTAATTTTATGAGCTTTCTATACCGTAGGCCTTCACATTAGTTTTCTTTCGGCTTTGTAATATTAGGGCGTCTTATAAAATTATTTATATCGTAGACTGTACTTCCTTATTCTCAGACTTTACACACCGATTTTCATTAAATTCTGTTTACCCATTTTCTCGTGACTCAGTGCTGATATGGACTTAGTAACAAAAATCCAAATTCATGAATATCTCTGTGATTATAGGCGATACGGTAACAATGTATAAGACATAATTGATCGGAAATTTAATAACTTACTACGTTACTACTACTAACTTACTACATAACTAAAGTTATGTTTGTACCAGGCGGTACACCTCCGCGCCGCTAATTCAAACTTTGCGCCAGTTGAAACTCCTGTACTGGAGGAAGCCTGAACTCTAACAACCATGTTAATTCTAAAGGTTATCAGAAGATGTCGCTATCTGTAAATTTTGAAGAGTTCTGAACTGTGTCTTTTTCGATTTATTTTTGTTTTCTCTGTAGTGAGAAGTGTGAACATTCTCTTCTAGATGGCACTACTGAAGAAATACAACGGTGCACCCTAGTGCAAAGTGAAAGAACTTTTTTTGAAGAATTTTAGTATGCATAAGTTTGTTCTTTGTTAAATTTCTTTCAGTCGTTGTTTAGGTTGGCTGTATAACCCTTCTCTTTCCGCCAGTTTTGAATTCGACCAATGAGTAATTTTTGTAATTAATTTTCCACCAATCCTAGATGTCTTCTTCAGTTTTGACTTGTAAGGTTTTGGCCGTCCAATAAAATGTTTGTGGGCGGGTGTTATCATTCATGAAAGGTCTCGAATGTTCCGCGAGGGTATATAAACTGCTGATTTTCGGGTCCCTGCGCCACTTCAGTAACATCTATCATTGTGTAAATTATGTAACAGGGGGCGGGAAGCGCCTCTTTCTTCGGGCAGCGGTTCATCAATAAGGTAATGGCCTTTTAATAATTTATTTTCTTGCTAGCTCAGCAGTTTAATCTCGGGGCAGGTTCGATACCTTTTATCATGTAACATTCCTATAAAATGTAATAGACTCTTGGTATAAATTCTATCTATTTAAACTACAAATTGGGATAGAGAGTGCCTAACCCTCTCGAGCTCCCTTTCATATTGTCTTTGGGGTGACTACGTTTTCTCAACCATTTTTCTTCGTTTCGTAATGTAATATTTTCCTATCGTGTCACCTCTTTTGTATGGGATTAGCCCTTGCATATGCGGCCTAGTGCCAAATAGGTTTTAAATATAGTGTATTAGGAGTGCAAGGACGCCTCCTCTCAAGATGGTATTTTGGAGGCCATGTAATTACCCTGTTTCTTTACTTAATAGGCCTCAGTAAGTTGGGAATTTTTACCCCTGTTTTCATGTGCTTGGAGGTCAACTTGAAGGTGGAGTTTGGTGTGGCCTTTGATGGGCTTGAACTTTGAGAGCGGATTGCTCTTTTTGAAATTTGGTTTCTGTGTGCCTCGAGCAGGCTTTTCTGAGTAATAGGGAGCGAGTGCTCCTGGGCATGATTGGGGTTTTCTGCCCCTTTGTTAAACCTTATGTATAAGTAAAGTTGGGCTCATTGCTAAGGGATTGTGTTTCTGGAACTCGAAGCCCAAAATACATTAATAAACTGTAATTGTGTATTCTTATCTTGTTGCTTCTGAACTAAGTTCCTGTTGTACTTGTTATTTCTTGATCTCGAAAAGAAAATATAACCTTGGTGAAGTTTTAAATTAACTTTAATTTCGTAGGTTGAGACCTGTTCATCCCAGCACCTTCTTTCACCTCTGCTAATCCACCAAACCACGGTAACAAGTGGTAGCAGAGCGTGGTTGAATGGGTCTCAATTTAGCCCCTTTTGACGGCTAAACATTGCTTGCTTTCGAACTTTAACAATTTTCTCTGTCGCTGGACTTTTCCTTTTCATTTTTCAAAATTGTTAAAGTTTTGTCATCATGCCCGGCCCTCGCGATGTCCTCCATCTCAACTATTTGCGCAAGGAGGAGTTGATCTATGAATTAACAATTAGAAATGTGCAATCTGGAGGCACGGTTGCGATAGACACAAATAAGCTTAGAGATTCCCTTGATTTGCCCATTTCCATCCCCACTTTGGGAGGGAAAGAAATTGACGACTCTCTTTCCACGATCACTGATAATACTACTGAGCTGGCATCTGTGATTACCTTTTTTGAAGAAAATGACCCTTCTCCTAACCAAATTAAACGTGTGCAAGCCAGGTTATTTCATTTTTCTAATAGAGTTAACGATCTGTTGTCTCTGAAGTTGAATGACGTTCAGAGGAAGGAAGCTAGCGTTGTTCTTGAAAATCATTCTGAATTGTCCAGTAAGGTTACCCAATTGTTAACCGGGGAGGTTCCTCCCAAAACCGACCAACCCGCTACGGTAAACGTAGTCAGCGAGGACCGTTCTCCCACCGGGTAAGAAAGTACTAAATCGATAGGAGTTCAACAAACCTCTGCACCATTAGACCATGAATCTGAACGACGTACCTCATTGAATAATGCACGTTCTGAATTAGCTTCTTTGCCACTTAAACCTTTACCTACTATGTCACCCGGGTTCAGCAGCTTACCTCATCCATTAGCAATGTTGCTCAGAGGTATTTCTATGTTTTCGGTTAACTCTACCAGTGAAGTTATTTCATTCTTAAGGTTTTTAGTTGAATTTCAGGACCATGCTCTTGTTTTTTCTCTTTCTCCATGTCAAATTTTGCAGATAATTTATCCCTATGCAATTGGTGTTCTCTCGGACAAAATTGTTAGGGCAGTAGTGGAACAGTCATCTATTGAAGATTTTCATGCACACCTCCTTGCAAATTTCATCCCTGCTCGTGCGAGGTCACTCTGATTCACAAGTACTATTATCGAGTACAGAGACTGGATGAAAATCTTGCTGATTTCATTCAAGACATTAAATTCTATACCAGGGTGTTTGCTCTTCACTTCCCTGAAGATCAGATTGTACAGGCCATTGTGGAAGGCATTTCTTCATCTTACAGTTCATACTTGTGTTTTGCGTCGCGTCCGCAAACTTTTGCCGAGTTAGAGGCTATGGCCGTCTCCGCCGAAGGAGTTAGATACGCCGATACCTTGCGTGTCGCGAAAGAACCCCCTCCTTCTTTTAGTAATCCCCGGCCTCCACCTCGCCGACCAGTCACACCCCGTAAATGTTATGCTTGCGGGTCGCCTGACCATCTTCGCAATAAATGTCCATTGGTCAAATCTAGCAGGACAAATAATGGAGATGGTTCATCACAAGGCTGTTTTAAATGTGGGGCTTTCTCACATATCGCCAAGAATTGCCCAAATCCTAATAGCACCCCCTCCTGCTCAACTTCTGGTGCAACTTCCACCAATGCCAATAATAATAAGTGACTAGTGGCTTCGGCTGAGTCGGCGAACCCACCTTCCCGAGGCTCAGCCCTAAGTAAACACACCAAAATTGCAGGGAAAACTCCCGCTTCAAATTTATCTTTTGAAGGCCCTAAGGAATGTCTTAGGATTGCGGCGGATACCCCCGCACCTGTTCCTTTTCTCAAAATTGAATTAAATAATGAACCTGTAACAGCTCTGTTAGATTCTGGCAGTGTTTGTTCTATTATTTCGGTTGAATGGTATTCGAAACTGAAATCTATGTGTAAACTTCCTGACTATTGCTCATTTCTGTTCAATATGTTTCGGCTAATTCTTCTCCATTAGAAATTTTAGGTTCCTTAAAAGCCAAAATTCGTATTTCTAAATTTACTTGGAAAGATAAATTGTTTGTGACCCCATTATATTGGGAGCCGACTTCATGTCCCATACGGGTCTAGTGCTCGATCTTCAAAGTAAGTCATGCACATTCAAATTTGCTTCTAATTGTAAAATCCCCTTATTGAAATGTAATTCTGTATCATGTTCATCTATTTCGCCTACCCAGGATGAGATGTTGTTAGATCTTAGACATCTACCTGAGGAGCAGGCTGACAGTATTCGTAAGTTGTGTCAGTCGTTTCCAGAGGTGTTCTCTGATACTCTTGGTGTTACTGACCTGATCGAATACAAAATTGAGGTCACGGATTCGATTCCTGTCCGTTTTCCACCTTATAGGCTATCTCCACCTAAAATGAAGGCATTGAAAGAAATCATCGATCAAATGTTAAAGGATGGTATTATTAGGCCCTCTAAGTCGGCGTATTCTTCGGCTATTTTTCTAGTCCCGAAATCCCAAGGTGGCTTCAGGCCTGTCATTGATTATAGGGCTCTCAATCGGAAGGTGGTGTTACAATCTGTGCCCCTTCCTGACCTTCATTCTTGTTTTTCATGGTTTCGTAAAGCTAAGTTCTTTAGCATCTTGGATCTAAATCAGGCCTATAATCAAATTCCTCTGACTGAAGAATCTGAATATCTTACAGCGTTTGCCACGGATTGGAATCTGTATGAATACAACCGTGTGCCTTTCGGGCTCCCCACGGGATCAGCCGTACTTACCAGACTGCTAGATAGGGTATTCTCCGACATCAAATTTGAGTACTTGTACCACTATCTGGATGATGTCGTCGTATTTTCGGAAACATTCGAAGAACACCTAGATCATCTGCGAGAAGTTCTCAATCGCCTTCGTAAAGCTGGGTTAACTGTGAAATTGTCCAAGGTCGCCTTCGCTAAACCCTCTATGTCATTCCTAGGGCATATTGTCTCGCCCGATTGTGTCGCAGTCGATCACTCTAGAACATAGGCCATTCGTGATTTCAAGCCTCCCAAGGACATCAAAGGTATTGCCAGGTTCACTGGTATGGTGAATTTCTTCAGGAAGTTTATTCCTAATTTCGCCAATAGAGCGGCGCCCTTGAACCTTCTTCGTAGAAAAGGCATAAAAGTCGAGGGGGGCCTTCGCAACAAGCCGCTTTTGAAGACCTGAAATTAGCTCTCTGTAATGCCCCTGTCCTTGCTATGCCAGATTTCTCGAAGAAATTCATCGTCCAAACCGACGCGTCGTCGTCGGCGGTAGCTGCAGTCCTTCTTCAAGAGACTGAACTAGGGAGGCGACCCATCGCCTATGCCTCTAGGACTCTATCGGCTCAAGAAGCCAAGTATTCCATCTATGAGCTTGAAGGTTTGGCAGTTTTATTTGCCTTAGAAAAGTTCCGTCTCTATCTGGAACATGTCAAATTCGACTTGGAGACTGATAATCAAGCCCTAAGCTGGGTCTTAGGTAGGCCGCGTCGTACTGGTCGTACAGCCCGGTGGGCCATCCGAATTTCTGCCTTCCAATTTGACGTTAGGCATATCAGAGGTACTGAAAATGTTGTCGCAGACGGACTCAGCCGTATGTTTTCCAATGACGTCGCGACCCATGAATCGGTCGATAGTTCATCACCTCCCGAGTCCATGCTATCTGAGGTTAATGCCATCATAACAGATGCTCCCATGCTCTTTAGGGATATTGAGAAATATCAACGTGAAGATCCAACGCTGGCTCCGATCATGGAAACCCTTTCTTCTGGGGAACATGTTGTCCCTTATGTACTGAGGAATGGTGTTTTATGTTGCCCTTCGAGGCATGATAAGATGATGAAAGTTGTAGTTCCAGCTGTTCTTGTACCAATGATCTTCAAGTACTATCATGAGACCCCATTAGGGGGGCATTTAGGCATCTTTAAAACCCGTGAAAAGATTCGTGAAATGTTTATCTGGAAGGTTATGGACGGTGAAATTCGTGAACTAGTAAAGGCTTGTAAATCTTGTTTGCTTAGTAAACCAACCATGTCTACCAAGATAGGCCTTTTGTCCTCTCATCAAGCGTCGCGCCCAATGGAACGCCTATATATTGATTACGTAGGACCCTTCCCCCAGTCAAAGGGGAATGCCAACAAGTTCATCCTTGTATGTGTAGATGGTTTTACAAGATTTTCTTGGTTATTCCCGACTAAGCTGGCTACCGCTCAGTCCACCATTACTTGTTTAAATTCCATTTTCGCTTCTTTTGTTCCGTGTCAATATATTGTGTCTGACAATGCTAAGGCTTTCACATCCAATCTTTTTCGTAAATTTTGTTTTGATCTGTCCATATCTCATGTGACTACTTCTGCTTATTATCCCCAATCATCTCTTGCCGAAAGAGTTAATCGTAATCTCAGGTCGGCTCTTATTGCTTATCATCATGAAGACCATTCCAGGCGGGACATGTCCCTGCATTGGTTAGCTTTCGCTCTGAATTCGGCTGTTCATGAATCACATAGATTTACTCCAGCTTCGTTGATGTTCAAGTTTGTTCCCAACACGCCGCTCTCCAACCTTTGGTCCTCGAGTGATATTCTACCTGAGACAATAGATCCAGATAATATTAAAGATCTTTGGAAGAAGGCTAAAGCCAATCTTAAAGTGTCTCATGAAAAGGTTAGGGAAAGATATGATCGTGGACGGAGACCCACCAATTTGAAGGTAGGTGACCAGGTGATGGTCAAGAATTTTGTTCCCGCGGGCAAGCTTGCCCCCAGATTTCATGGGCCGTGTATTATTCTCGATTTCCTTACACCCGTTACCTAATTGCTAAGCAATCCAGCCACCGAGAGGATATTTAGGGTTCACCTGTCGCAGGTGAAACCTGTGTAGCTTCCGCGCTAACGTAGCTGATTTTAGATTTGCTTTAACATTTTTGAAAGAATTCGGAAGGTTATATATTTTTTTTGGTTGCATTTTGAGGCCTTCTGCCTTTGGAGTCAGGTTCTTTAAGCATTTATTGTACACCTTCCCCGACCAGTTAAACTGCCATCCTGTCCTTGCCATGGCCATTACCATGCTCCCGTCTCCTGCTCACATAAAACTGTGGCTAAGTGAAATGAAAAACAAAACCTCCACGCCGCTGGCCCCTCAACCTCACCACAAAGACAGTACCCTAAAATCATCTGGTCCAACAAAATTCTGCCGCCGAGATTTTAATGTTTCAGTGCCCCCGCAGCAGCGCGGCGCCGTACCGCCACTGAGGTGGAGTATGGGCCCGCCCCTCTCCAGTGAGGCCAACCAGTGTACGGCGAGCCGGAGTCCTCCTCCCGGCCAAGGCTGATGTGCGGCGCACAACCTGCAACTTGCCCGCGACCTGTATGTTCGCCGCGGGCGCGGCGTGCTTCAACTCCACGACTCCTCTCATAGTGCGGGCGAGCGGTATCTCAGGGTGCTTGAGGGATCCGAGCGGCCCCCTCTGGACACAAGCAGCGGCGGCCGGTCTGGCCATCAACCTTATTCAACAGTTAATGTACTTAATCAGCTACATGGACATTTAATATCAACAATTACTACATTTTTTGGATTCAACTGCAATATTTGGTGGACTTAGAACATTTTTTCTTCCCTTTCCAGAATTAAAAGTTTTTCCTTCTGAATCCAGCTTCTACAAGCATAAAGACATTACATCAAAAGTAACTACAAAGAATTTTGAAACTGGATCCAATCATTTAAGAAAATTTGGTTGTAAATACTTCTGCAATTAACGTCTATATCAACATCAGACCTTGGACCTTATTTTAAAAAAAGTTTATGTTCTTCTGTGTTACCCCTTGGAGGGACTTTTTTTGGGGGGGGAGGTCTGTACCAGGCGGTTCACCTCCGCGCCGCTAATTCAAAATTTGCGCCAGTTGAAACTCCTCTACTGGAGGAAGCCTGAACTCTAACAACCATGTTAATTCTAAAGGTTATCAGAAGATGTCGCTATCTGTAAATTTTGAAGAGTTCTGAACTGTGTCTTTTTCGATTTATTTTTGTTTTCTCTGTAGTGAGAAGTGTGAACATTCTTTTCTAGATGACACTACTGAAGAAATACAACGGTGCACCCTAGTGCGAAGTGAAAGAACTTTTTTTGAAGAATTTTAGTATGCATAAGTTTGTTCTTTGTTAAATTTCTTTCAGTCATTGTTTAGGTTGGCTGTATAACCCTTCTCTTTCCGCCAGTTTTGAATTCGACCAATGAGTAATTTTTGTAATTAATTTTCCACCAATCCTAGATGTCTTCTTCAGTTCTGACTTGTAAGGTTTTGGCCGTCCAATAAAATGCTTGTGGGCGGGTGTTATCATTCACGAAAGGTCTCGAATGTTCCGCGAGGGTATATAAACTGCTGATTTTCGGGTCCCTGCGCCACTTCAGTAACATCTATCATTGTGTAAATTATGTAACAGGGGGCGGGAAGCGCCTCTTTCTTCGGGCAGCGGTTCATCAATAAGGTAATGGCCTTTTAATAATTTATTTTCTTGCTAGTTCAGCAGTTTAATCTCGGGGCAGGTTCGATACCTTTTATCATGTAACTTTCCTCTAAAATGTAATAGACTCTTGGTATAAATTCTATCTATTTAAACTACAAATTGGGATAGAGAGTGCCTAACCCTCTCGAGCTCCCTTTCATATTGTCTTTGGGGTGACTACGTTTTCTCAACCATTTTTCTTCGTTTCGTAATGTAATAAGTTTTCCTATCGTGTCACCTCTTTAGTATGGGATTAGCCCTTGCATATGCGGCCTAGTGCCAAATAGGTTTTAAATATAGTGTATTAGGAGTGCAAGAACGCCTCCTCTCAAGTTGGTATTTTGGAGGCCATGTAATTGCCCTGTTTCTTTACTTAATAGGCCTCAGTAAGTTGGGTATTTTTACCCCTGTTTTCATGTGCTTGGAGGTCAACTTGAAGGTGGAGTTTGGTGTGGCCTTTGATGGACTTGAACTTTGAGAGCGGATTGCTCTTTTTGAAATTTGGTTTCTGTGTGCCTCGAGCAGGCTTTTCTGAGTAATAAGGAGCGAGTGCTCCTGGGCATGATTGGGGTTTTCTGCCCCTTTGTTAAACCTTATGTATAAGTAAAGTTGGGCTCATTGCTAAGGGATTGTGTTTCTGGAACTCGAAGCCCAAAATACATTAATAAACTGTAATTGTGTATTCTTATCTTGTTGCTTCTGAACTAAGTTCCTGTTGAACTTGTTATTTCTTGATCTCGAAAAGAAAATATAACCTTGGTGAAATTTTAAATTAACTTTAATTTCGTAGGATGGTACCTGTTCATCCCAGCACCTTCTTCACCTCTGCTAATCCACCAAACCACGGTAACAATGTTAATTATGTAGTGTTTATCGATACGACCACTAATAACAAATATTTGACAATTACATTTTAGGCCTTCCCCTAAACTACCATTTCACTCAGCGTGAATAAAATTATTGATGGCCTAGATTATAGCGACTTATTCCCCGACTTTGCATACCAATGTTCATTAAGATACGACCACTAATAACAAACATTTGAGAATTAAATTTTGGGCCTTCCCCTAAACTACTATTTTTCTCCCCGTGAATACAATTATTTATAGCCTAGATTGTAGCGACTTATTCTCCGTCTTTGTATACCGATTTCCATTAAGATACGACCATTAAAAATAAATATTTGAGAATTAAATATTAGGTATTCCCCTAAACTACCATTTCACTCAGCGTGAATACAGTTATTGATGGTCTAGATTATATCGACTTATTACCGCGACTTCGCATACCAATTTTCATTAAGACATGGCTACTTATATATATAACAAATATTTGAGAATTGCATTTCAGGCCTTCCCCTAAACTACCATTTGACTCAGCGCGAATAAAATAAATTATAAGCTAGATTGTAGCGGTTCATCACCTGACTTTACATACCGATTTTCATTAAATTCGCTTCAGCCATTTTCTCGTGATGCGTGTACATACATACATACAGACAGACAGACAGACAGACAGACAGACAGACAGACAGACAGACAGACAGACAGACAGACAGACAGACAGACATTACGGAGAAGTAAAAAGTGCATTTCCTTGTTACAGTGGACATGACCGATACAGAAATACCATTCTTTTCAAATTCTGAACAATGTACAGATAAAACTCATATATATATATTCACCCTTTTATCATAATTTCACAACTTAAATATACGTTCCAGATCCTTTCTTTCTATTCCAGTGCACCTCACAAATAAAATTAATCGATCATTTGTGGTGATCGGCGCCAGATTATGGAATTCCCTGCCAGCTCAGGTCAGAGAAACTAGCTCTTTATCAAGATTTAAGGTATTTTTAATAATTTGTAATATAAATTAGTTTTAATATTAATTTACTTAGTAATGTATTTAAATTTATTTTCAAATCTATTAATTTATGTAGTTTTAACTATTTTAAGTATCTCAGTATTTTATTTAAGATTTTGATTAGTATGTGGTTAAGTGTAAGAGACGGACTCGAGCCCTAACTTCGCCACTGTAAAAAAGCACTAATAAATACATAAATTATGTAGTATTTATCAATAGGACCACTAATAACAAAAATATTTGAGTATTAAATTTTAGGCCTTCCCCTAAACTACCATTGTATATTATTTTATGGAATTGGCTTTACGACGCACCGACACAGTTAGGTCTTTTAGTGACGATGGGATAGGAAAAGCCTAGGAGTGGAAAGGAAGCGCCCGTGGTTGTAATTAATGTGTAGTCCCAGCATTTGTTTGGTATGAAAATAGGAAACCACAAAAACCATCTTCAGGGCTGCCGACAGTGGGGCTTGAACCCACTATCTCCCGGATGCAAGCTCACAACTGTGCGCTCCTAACCGCATGGCCAACGGTAAACTAATATTTCACATAGCGTGAATACAATTATCTATAGCCTAATTTGTAACCTATCAATCAATCAATCAATCAATCAATCAATCAATCAATCAATCAATCAATCAATCAATCAATCAATCAATCAATCAATCAATCAATCAATCAATCAATCAATCAATCAATCAATCAATCAATCAATCAATCAATCAATCAATCAATCAATCAATCAATCAATCAATCAATCAATCAATCAATCAATCAATCAATCAATCAATCAATCACTACTGATCTGTATTTAGGGCAGTCACCCAGGTGGCAGATTCCCTTTGTTTTCCTAGGCTCATTTCCCGACTTTACATACCAATTTCCATTAAAATTTCTTCAGCCATTTTCTTATGATGCCCGTACAGAGTACATACATACGGACAGAGATGACGGTAAATTATAAAGTGCATTTCCTTGTTATTGTTAACATGACCGATACAGAAATACCATTCTTTTTAAATTCTGAGCAATCTATAGACAGAACTTTTACTTTATATACAGTATATACACCGGCGGAAAAAGTCCAAACACCATGAAATAAGAAATATAGAATATGGAAATTTTGGCGAAATATTTGTCGAGGTAACATGTTTAATTGATTAAAGGTACGAGGATACAATTTAAGGGGGAATGGGGACAGATCGGGGCATTGAGCAGGCCAAATCAACATGTCGACACACTGTTAAGCACGTTGGGTTACAACAGTAGCTTGAGTGTGTGCACTATCCTGTTGGAAAACACCACCGGAAATGGTGTTCATGAATGGCAGCACAACAGGTCGAATCACCAGACGGACGTGCACATCTGCCGTCAGGGTACATGGAATAACCACGAGAGTGCTCTTTCTGTCATAGGAGTGCCAACTGCCGCTCGAATTGCTGCTGCAGACGCAGTCCGCTGCGCCACAGTCATATGCCGAATACGGTCATCCTCACTCTCGGTGGTGCCACGGGAACGTCCAGAGCCCGGTCTTCTTGCGAGCGTACCTTCTCTTGACCACTGCTGCTGGCACGCACGCACACGCACAGTGGAGACATTCCAACCAAGTCGTTCTGCATTAGCGCGGAGGGAAAATCCTCCTTCACGTAGCCATATCATATGGCATCGTTCAACCGCAGTGAGCTATTGATACAGGATTCTTAATCGTCATAAAGGCATTCTTGACCCACTCACAGTCAATCCATCCAATCTCACAGGTAACTAATGCTCTCGCACAATACAGTCCGTATTTAAAGCAAACCTGATGTACAATGTCGCGGGGCCCCTACTACGCCACCCTAATGCGATTTCTGGGAAATCTGAATAAACGTCATCTTTCAGATATATAAACACGCCTACCAACGTTCATTAATCTAGCACAACCCCTTCTTGGTGTTTGGATATATGTTCCGCCAGTGTAGACAGATCTGCATTCATAATATGCTAAATAAATAAGATAAAAATGAAATGAAGATCCTTGGCACAGATTCACACCCATTACACAAAAAGGTGAAAAAACAGTTGTCAACAATTATTGTGGTATCTCTATTTTACTATAGCATATAAGGTGAATACCAAGGTGGTTTCAGGAAAGGAATAACATGCATTGAGCAGATATGGAGTTTGAAAAAGTGTCATGGGAAATTACACCTCAAAATATCTGGTAGCTCTCTTTGTAGATTTCCATAAAGAGTACAATTCAGTCGACCATGAAGTGTTCATTTACATCTTGAGTGAATCTGGAGTGGATGACAAATCGACAGAAGCATAAGAATGCAGTCGTATAATTTATCCAAAGCGACAAGAGGGCTTAACAAATTCGCGAATTTCCTAATATTTTCCCCATTTACCCCAAATCAAGGTGGCGTCAAAATCTGCCAGACGAGCTAAGAAATTGAAATTTGGTAAAGTTGTAACCGACGGCAAAATTCCAAGATGTTCAAATTTTTCACATTTTACCCCTTCCCCTCAAATCTCGAAATATGAAGGCAATTTTAATGACTGTGCAGACATTCCTTTTGAGCTATTTGTTGTCTAAAAGGTAAGTCGTATCAGAAAACGGATGGCACAATCTCAGTTCAATTTGGAGTGATCTACAACTTTGGTCCTGTGCATTTTTGTCTTATCTCTCCCTTATACGGTGAATTTGGCTGTATTTCTGGATTGTTCGTAAATTTGGTGATTTTTACACAAATATTTCATTGTTTGACACACTTATAGGAAAGACAGAGTCATCGCACATAGGCACGATCGAAGGCCATATGCGGACCAAGTTTCGTGAATCTAGCTTATATATAAGCATGCAAAAAATAATGTAAAGCTTAAATATACCCAAATTTCACCCTGTTCAAATTTTCGAACTCAATTTAACCCATAAATATGGGAGATACTAGAAAATGTTTTAGAACCAAATTATAGAAGGATAAAAGTGGTGTCTGATGGTGTAAACTGTTTGTTAATATGATGTACCGTTTAGGAGTAATGAATCTCAAAGTCGAGGTCTGCACTTTAATAAATTAAATCTCAATTACCGCGTGTAATTAATTGATGTAGAAATCCGTATACGATGTAAAAAACCGTAGCGAAGCACGGTCACATTTGCTAGTATAAAATATATGAGGATTGCTACGCGTTGGCGGCGTAGTAGTCTTATGTTGTCTTGGTATATAAGTTGAGGCACTTTCTGTAAAGTTGGGCTTTGGTATGATAAAACTTAATGAACACGTTAAAATCTTGATAAGAGTCTTATTCATAGTGAAATGTGGCACTGAGTAATAATATGAGTGCTGTTGGTGGCACCGTCTTCTTAAAATTGTACTATGCATGTCGAAAGGTGGTTTTCAGTGTACATGTAGGTCCTAGGATGATATGTAGGACCGAGGCTCCTCAGTTCAAGCGGAACGTGAAACCTAGAGAAAAAGGGGAACTGATTTTAATATGTTGTTCTATAAAGGCTAAGTCATATGAAGCAAAGGTATAGAGAGTTATAGTGTGAGACTCACCTTGCCGCAGGGTGCCAAGAATCTTACTCTATAGATAGGAGTTGACAACTGGAGCTGGTTTGTGGGAGTAGAGTAGAGGTAGATAGGAGCGGTAAGGAAGGGAAGACTCAAATTTAAAGACATATTACGGTTGTTTCAATCAACCACAACATTGTACAAACAATTTTTGCCAAATTTTCAAATTGTAGTTACTATGTTTTGGACGTCAATGAATTTTAGAATTAAGAGTTACTCCAATTCAACATTGTAAATGTGAAAACAGTTTTCAACCAAAATAAATTTTAAATTGTATTACTATATTTTAGACGCCAATGTATTTTAGAACTTAAGGATTACCAACATTGTAATTCATATTTTTAGACTTTTAATGTGTACATGTTTCCTATATTATTACCAAACATGGGCATATACTCAAGAAAAATATTTTGTAAAAACAATCCAATTACGACAGGTCTTAACCTTGAGACAATTGTGTAGGCTGAAGATGCTTGTAAATAAAGCGAAACATGTCCCTGCAAATTCATGTTGTAATATTATGAACTAGCAACACAAAACCAAGTTGTATTGAACAGGTAGATTGATATAATCACTATATTGTAGACATTTATAACACTGAATATATCCATACAGGTACTGCGGAGGTCATATTTGAAAGCCAAAATCTCCCTGAAAGCGTTTCCAGCTTAGTGTCATTTTAGGGGTTAAGGCATTTATCTTTTCACACTTACTATGTAAAGGCTGTCAGCGGTATGGCCATACAGCTACAAATTGTCGCTCAAGGAAGCCTATGTGTGGTAAATATTCCCTCAATCACACCTCCGATGACTGCACTCAACAACACTTCAAATGCGCAAATTGTGCAGGAAATCATCCAGCGGGATCTGAACGATGTGAAATTCATAAACAACCAAAAGGAATAAAAAGGATTATGAATACTGAAAACATATTTAGAAGTAAAGAATTATTTCGCCCCCATTAGAGTCCATAATCCAATCCACTCAACACTTGCCCCCTTACCAAATAAAAATTCACAATAATCTGAAGAAAGCTTCCCTCGAAAGCAGAAATATAATGGTGATTAGCCATCCTCCTCGCCCACCCATCAAACCAGGTTATGACAGGACAGGGTATCTTAATCTCTTAAGTAATCCGATGGTAGTTGAAGAAAATTCTGGAACTCAACGAGACTGCATCCACCTCATAGAGGCCCAGTCAACAGTGACAAACTTCAGACCAGGATGCACGTATTTCAGCATACAACTCCTCTGCAGAAGCTCTAAATTGTAGTGCAAATGTTAATTCTAATGACAAATGTCAAATCATTTCTAATAAATTTAAAATATTATTGGATCACATGGGACAAAATTTAAATGGAAACATCTTTTAAGTTATTACATGACGTGGTTCTTCTTTTATTGGAAAGTTCCAATATCTCAAAGTAAAACATACGGTTATTGCGATGGAACTCTCGGAGCATTCTAAATAAGAAACATGAATTAGCGGGTCTGTTAAATCCTTTCGCTCTCCTGTTAATGATATTGAGTGAAACTTGGCTGAAATACCATTTTCATTTTCATTTGAAGGTTTTCCGTCGATAAGGCATGAAGCAACCATCTCTGAAGGAACATGCATTTTAATCAAACAACACATCCATTTTCAGGTAATTCCATTAAATTATATTATACCTAAAACTCAAACCATCGCAGTTCAAATTAAAGATTGGTATATGGTTTTATTATACAGTCCACCGTGGATTAAAGGCGATTATACTCAATGGGATCTCTTTTTTTTTCGCAGTTTTCAAAGAACACACTTATAACTGGTAATTTTAATGCCCACAACCCTCTTTGGGGGAACATATACAGTTGCCCAAAAGAGAGGAATATCGAAAAAATCACTGTAAAACAGGCACTGGTTATCCTAAACGATGGCTATCCTACTCGACTAACAGCCCCAACATTAATAAAATTGCTGTAGACTTAACGATTTGCACTGTTGATTTAGCACATAAAACAAATATTAGTGTAATCCATGACACACATCAAAGTGACCATTTCCCAATAATAAAAGATATAGGCCCACCAGTTTACAGGAATGTCTCTAATTTTACTACATCCCGTAATCTCGGTCCCTTCGATCATGACTTATTCACAATCTTTATAACTGATAAAATACGCTCTACACTACCCGTGTTTTGCTACGGTATTATATTGAAATTTATAATTGAATGCTTAGCGTTTTATATATACTTCTCCGAAATTCGCGATCTGACTCGTTTTATGTGAGATTACGGCAAAGTTATTCCAATTGTTCAATCTTTCTTTCCAGCAATCAATGTCGTACTTCCCGGGATAGGTCCAGGTATTCCACCCAGTCAGTTGGGTCCCTAAATCTTTGCCATCTTTTCCTATAAGAATTTTTAATATGGATCAAATCCTTGAGAAGATCCGGCGTGGTGTCGTCTTGGGTGCCTTGGCGGTACTGAACACACAGCCGGACTGTATTCGTAGTCATTACCCGGCCAGGATCCGTTTCCAACGCGCTCCGCACTTTTTGACGCCGGTCCAGAACATTATTATTATTATTATTATTATTATTATTATTATTATTATTATTATTATTATTATTATTATTGTTCAGGATCCCACAGCAAGATGCAAGACCGCTATTTGGCGGTAAATTACATCTGCTGCCATTGGCATTGCTGACTATGTGATCAGCACCATCGTCGCGCGTAGGCATGTACGCGGGATGTCTGGCGATACGAATGATATACTTCCGTGCATTATTCACCTTATTATAGAGGTGAACAACTTCACCGTCAATATCATTCCTATCGTTTATTTCAAATGTTTTTAAATTTTTATTTATATGCCAGAAGAATCTACTGTAATCTAATAACGTTCTCCAGAAGAAAAGGTGGCTCTTGGAATTGAACCCAGGAAAGATTAAAACTGATCAGAAAAAGTACATTGACAATCCACAGCCTGTTTCTAGTCATTCGACCGGGTCAGGAATCGAATGAATGAATGAAGCCCCATCTAGCGGCAAGGATAGGAATTGTGCCGGATGTCGAAAGCCTGTCGCTCTCCTCTGGGTCAATAATTAATAAATGACAAATGAAATGATATTGGACAGTGTTGCTGGAATGAATGATGACAGGGAAAACCGGAGTACCCGGAGAAAAACCTGTCCTGTCTCCGCTTTGTCCAGCACAAATCTCACATGGAGAGACCAGTACATTATGAACAGTAAAATCAATTGGTCTCAACTCTTTTCTACCCCGCCGCCGTTATGTTGATTCCCCCCCCAAATAGGAGGCGTGTTTCTTTATGTTTAAAGGACATTCCAAATAACAATGTTAACGTCAGTTACCTTCAGTTTTGAGACGTAAGTATCCCCATGAAAATAATTCATTTTTCACTCCTTTTTACAATCTGCCCCCCCCCCACCCCAAAGTGAATTTTCCAGCAAACAAGTTTCTTTAAAAGTAAAGGATCTTCTAAATACCAATTATCACGACTCTAGCATCTTCAGTTTTTGAGGTATGAGTCCTCATAAATGTAATTGAACTCCTTTTCACTCCCCCCCAAGAGGATTTCCCCCCAAAACGCGTTTTTCTTTGTTTTTAAAGGAGATCCGAATACCAATTTTCACGTCTATTACAACAGTAGTTTTTATTAGATGTAAGTATCCTTATTCAATTAATTAAATTAATTTTTCAATTCATTCACCTCCCCCCCCATTCATTAGATTTTCCGAGAATACGTATTTCTTTACGTTTAAAGCAGATTCGAAAAACCAAATTTCACGTCTGTAACATTCTTCAGTTTTTGAGATATCAGTATCCTGATTAGAATTCAACCCCGTTTTCAGTCACTTTTACCCCCCCTCCCGCCCACCCAAGTTGTTTTACCAAAAACAAATAATACACGTTTCTTTATTTTTAATAGTGATGTTCATGTTAAATTTTGAGATACACTGTAAAAATTCTCATTTTAAAATGTCACCCCTTTTAAGTTCCCTTTTAGTGGATTTTCCAAAAAAATCCCTGTTTCTTTATTTTTAAAGGAGATTCCAAGTACTAACGTTTACGTCTGTAATATTTTACGTTTCTGAGATATACTGTAGATGATGTATTTCTAAATATTCACCGCAATTTGTCACTCTTGTTTAACCCCATTAATTGGATTTTCCAAAAACAAAAAGTACGTGTTTCTTTATTTGTAAGGAGATCCCAAATACCAATTTTCAGGTCTGCAATATCTCAGTTTCTGAGACATAAGTATCCTCATTAAAGGCATTCAAACCATTTTACTTCCTTTTTCACCCCTCCTATTGGGATTTTCAGAGAATAAAAAATATGTGTTCCTTTACTTTTAAAGGAGATACTAAATATCAATTTTTACATCTGAAAACTTTAAAGTTTTTAGATATAGACACACTCATTTTAAAATTTCACCCCCCTTTTCAACCCCCCCCCCACTATTTGTATTTTCCAGAAACAAAAATTAAATATTTCTTTATTTTTAAAGGAGATCCCAAATACCAATTTTCACCTCTATAATATCTTCAGTTTCTGAGATATAGCATCCTCATTAAAGGCATTCAATCACTTTTTCACCCCGTTTCACCCCTCCTATTCGGATTTTCCGAAAGAAATACGTGTTTCTTTATTTTTTAAAGAGATTCTAAATACCAATTTTTACATCTGTACACTTTTAAAGTTTTGAGATATAGATCCACTCATATTTAAAAATTCACCCCCTCGTTTTCCCCTCATTATTTGGATTTTCCAAAAACAAAAAATACGCGTTTCTTTATTTTAAAAGGAGATCCCAAACACCAATTTTCACCTTTATAATATCTTCAGTTTCTGAAACATAAGAAGCCTCATTAAAAGCATTCGCCTCTTTTTCACCCTTTTTGACACTTTTTGACCCTTTTTCACCCCTCTTATATGGATTTTACGAAAACAAAGAAATACGAGTTTCTTTGTTTTTAAAGGAGATTCTAAATACCAATTTTTACATCTGTAAACTTTTAAAGTTCTGAGATATAGATACACTCATTTTAAAAGTTAACCCCCCTTTTCACCCCCTTAGCGACAGAATATCAAAATATCCGCCCTTAGCGAGCACCTACATTGTAACATATATGTATCCCCAAAGTATCATTTCTTTATGCCCAGTAGTTTTGGCTCGGCGATGATGAATCAGTCAGTCAGTCAGGACATGTCCTTTTATATATATAGATTATTCATTCCTATTTAGATACCTACCATCCCATCGAAAACAAACAGGTTTTCAAAAAACAGAATAATTTCATTCGATGGTGCGATTCCGAATGTTTTTAGTCCAACCAAGACGAGCCGCCTTAAAAGCAAATCGAAAACATAGAACATACGATCACTATACTCGTTATAAAAATAGTCACTTATATACAGTATAATTTTAATGAAAAAGGCGAACTGCGTGGAAGGTTTTTGACACATCTCTCAATGGACAAACTCCTATCCAAGGTATATGGGTGGCCATCAAACATCTAAGTCATGCTCACACAAATCTTATCAATAAATCGGACCCTAACGGAATTTCACATTTTATAATTAACTGACACCAGATTACGTAGAACCCTCCTAAAAATATTGTTTCATACACACCTCCACGAAATCCTCTAGTCTCCTCCAAAATGTCTCGCAAAATGAACCCGATATGGCACTCGACCATCGAAAAGATTCTAGTCCGGGTAGAGATAATATAACTTATAAAATGTTGAAGTATCTAACGTCCCACGCTAAGAATACGCTACTAACTAAATTTAACGACATACTCGCCAGCAATACAAATCCTATGGATTGGAATGATTTGGAATTGCTTAAAATCAAGGTGTGCATGTTTCTGATGGCACAATACAGTTTTTAAAGTTATTTCAAAAGTGGTGGTCAGACTCTAATGTACATCATCCCATGGAGGGTACATCAAATCAAAATCTCTTTATTTGCAAATGTGGTGTCTACCTCGGTGGCAAATGGTACACTAAAATACATCATTGTCAAGCACTAAATATTAAATTAACAAGAGAAGAAAATTTTCCTATAATACAATATTATACAATTTACGCTGACGTTTTCTATTAAACACAGAGCTCATCCTTATTAAATTTATATTGTTTACAAAATTCTACTTTTAATATCTTCTGTACTACCTACAAATATAGTCAACTGATATACAGTATGTGGAATTAATTTAAATGATACTATACAACTGGTATAAGATTAAAATTTACATTGCATTTATTTACTTTTTTTACCCATTCTGGAACTTAAGTAGCATAACGACCTGCTGCGTCTTAACCAGAGCCCCTTTTGCCACCACTTTTCAGAGTTTCTGAAGGGCCTTCACAGCTACCGTAGCTGTCCCAGGGCCCTCGAAGTCCCCACTGTACTTCACCCCTACAGGCAGTCCCCTACTTTGGCTGTCCAAACTCCTTAGACCAGGGGATGGAATTAATTTATTCACACACATTTTTATTTACATTAACCTGCACTGGTCGAATGCCCTCTAACCATTCATTTATTTTCTCTGTTGCTGTTTATTCTCTTCTTGAATATCTGTACAGATTTTGGAAAAGGATCAAACACTACACCTGGTAAACTGTTCCACTCCTTCACACCCTTCCCAATGATTGAAAATTTACCCAATCGCTTCTGCTAAAATTCCTTCTAATTTCATTCTTGTTTTCAGTCCTACCGATATAATTATTTTCCAACTGAAGCCTCTCACGGATTTCCCCCGATGCTGCTTATCCTGTATAGGCTCTATGTAATCCTATAAGTCTAGTTTTCTCACTTTTCTTACTTAAAGCTTCCCACCCTAGTTCATTTAACATTTCTGATACACTCCTCTTTCTCCTGAAATCCCCTGTTACAAATCTTGCTGCTTTCCTCTGCACACTATCTATTTCTTTTATTAGGTATTCTTGCTGAGGATCCCAAACACTGTTTTCATATTCCAATAATGGACGAACCACACTTAAGTAACTTTTCTCTTTTAATTGTTTGTTGCCACCTTTAAGTAGCCTCATTATGACATGTAACGATATACCTGAAACGAAGATGCTAGTCCAATTACTGGTCCTGATAACGTGAACCTTTCATTCCTTACATGAAATCAATCAGTCAATACTGATCTGAATTTAGAGCATCCGCCCAGGTGGCAGATACCCTATCTGTTGTTTTCCTAGCCTTTTCCTAAATGATTTCAAAGAAATTGGAAATTCATTGAACGTCTCCCTTGGTAAGTTATTCCAATCCCTAACTCCCCTTCCTATAAATGAATATTTGCCCCAGTTTGTCCTCTTGAATTCCAACTTTATCTTCATATTGTGATCTTTCCTACTTTTATAAACGCCACTCAAACTTATTCGTCTACAAATGTCAGTCCACGCCATCTCTCCGCTGACAGCTCGGAAATCACCCAGAAGAAATCGAGCTGCTTTTCTCTGGATTTTTTCCAATTCTTGAATCAGGTAATCCTGGTGAGGGTCCCATACACTGGAACCATACTCTAGTTGGGTTCTTACCAGAGACTTATATGCCTTCTCCTTTACACCCATACTACAACCCCTAAACACCCTCATAACCATGTGCAGAGATCTGTACCCTTTATTTACAATCCCAGTTATGTGATTACCCCAATGAAGATCTTTCCTTATATTAACAACTAGATACTTACAATAATCCCCAACAGGAACTTTCACCCCATCAACGCAGTAATTGAGAGGACGTTTTCTATTTGTGAAACACACAACCTGACTTTTAACCCCGTTTATCATCATACCATTGCCTGCTGTCCATCTCACAACATTTTCGAGGTCACGTTGCAGTTGCTCACAATCTTGTAAATTATTTATTACTCTATACAGAATAACATCATCCGCAAAAAGCCTTACCTCTGTTTCCACTCCTTTACTCATATCATTTATATATATAAGAAAACATAAAGGTCCGATAATACTGCCTTGAGGAATTCCCCTCTTAATTATTACACGGTCAGATAAAGCTTCAACTACTCTAATTCTCTGAGATCTATTTTCTAGAAATATAGCAACCCATTCAGTCACTCTTTTGTCTAGTCCAATTGCACTCATTTTTTCCAGTAGTCTCCCATGATCCACCCTATCAAATGCTTTAGACAAGTCAATCGCGATACAGTCCATTTGACCTCCAGAATCCAAGATATCTGCTATATCTTGCTGGAATCCTACAAGTTGAGCTTCAGTGGAATAACCTTTCCTAAAACCAAACTGCCTTCTACCGAACCAGTTATTAACTTCACAAGCATGTCTAATATAATAAGAAAGAATGCCTTCCCAAAGCTTACATACAACGCATGTCAAACTTACTGGCCTGTAATTTTCAGCTTTATGTCTATCACCCTTTCCTTTATACACAGGTGCTACAATAGTAACTCTCCATTCATCTGGTATAGCTCCTCCGACCAAACAATAATAAAATAAGTACCTCAGATATGGTACTATATCCCAACCCATTGTCTTTAGTATATCCCCCGAAACCTTGTCAATTCCATCTGCTTTTCTAGTTTTCAACTTTTGTATCTTACTGTAAATGTCATTGTTATAATATGTACATTTTAATACTTCATTGGCCTTAGTCTCCTCCTCTATCTCGACATTTTCCTTGTAACCAACAATCTTTACATACTGCTGACTCTAGTCTGATCCTCACATACACACTCCCCTTGTTCATTAATTATTCCTGGAATGTCCTTCTTGGAACCTGTTTCTGCCTTAAAATACCTATACATACCCTTCCATTTTTCACTAAAATTTGTATGACTGCCAATTATGCCTGCCATCATGTTATCCTTAGCTGCCTTCTTTGCTAGATTCAATTTTCTAGTAAGTTCCTTCAATTTCTCCTTACTTCCACAGCCATTTCTAACTCTATTTCTTTCCAGTCTGCACCTCCTTCTTAGACTCTTTATTTCTCTATTATAATAAGGTGGGTCCTTACCATTCCTTACCTCCCTTAAACGTACAAACCTGTTTTTTCATTCCTCAATAATTTCTTTAAACCCATCCCAGAGTCTGTTTACATTTTTATTTACCGTTTTCCACCGATCACAGTTACTCTTTAGAAACTGCCTCATGGCTGCTTTATAAGCCATATGGTACTGTCTAATAGTCCTACTTTTAATACCTTCCTTTCTATCACATTTATTTTTGACTATGACAAAAACAGCTTCCTGATCACTAATACCATCTATTACTTCAGTTTCCCTATAGAGCTCTTCTGGTTTTCTCAGCACCACATCCAGGATATTTTTCCCTCTGGTTGGTTCCATCACTTTCTAAATCAGCTGTCCTTCCCATATTAACTATTTGCCATTTGTTGGTCATGCTTCCTGTCGTTCGCATTTCCTTCCCAATTGACATCTGGCAAATTCAGATCCCCCGCTGCAATCACATTTCTTTCTGTGTCGTTTCCTACATTGCTGATTATCTTATCAAATAATTCTGAATCCGCGTCAGTGCTTCCCTTTCCCGGTCTGTACACTCCAAATATATCAAGTTGCCTATTATCTTTAGAAATGAGCCTTACACCTAGAATTTCATGTGTCTCATCTTTAACTTTTTCGTAGCTTACAAATTCTTCTTTCACCAGAATGAATACTCCCCCTCCCACCATTCCTATCCTATCTCTACGATACACCGTCCAGTGCCGTGAGAAAATTTCTGCATACATTATATCATTTCTCAGCCATGATTCGACTCCTATTACAATATCTGATAAACATACATACATACATACATACATACATACATACATACATACATACATACATACATACATACATACATGCATACATACATACATACATACTGTGCCATTTCACCGTTCTATATTTGCATCAGTAGGAACAAAAATGGTGTTCAAGCCATTAAAAGGTCAATGTGAAAGCAACTAACATCGGTACGAACCGAAATGATAATCCTTTCAACCGGTAGTCACCGAAAGAACCATACTTAGAAGGCCGTGAGAAAAGAATGACAGAAGCGGATTATTTAAACCAATTATTAAGAAAAAAGAGACTTCCATTAGAACATTCTACGCAATTCAGCACTACGGCAAGTAAGACGGAGTCGAGCAAAGAAAGAAGCCAGCTTATCTGATTTTAAGATCAAATATTGACGGAGAATAATATCCGCGGCAGCCCGGTCAACGTCAACTTCATAGATTGAATAACTGCGTGAAATTTTAAGACCAGCAAAAAGGAGTTAGCAAGTCTGGTACAACAAATACGTCACGGCTGGACTTAGAAGTTTTATATTTGTGTGATACTGCACATCGTAGACAGCAGACTCCAACCAGCTGTCAAGTGCATTTCTAATAACCACGGAGAAATCGCATTCGCTCGACAAGCGAGAGAGTTTTTACAAATAGTAGCAGTTAGAACTACTATATCGAAACTAATCGTCCCAGAGCACATTTTTATTCTGATATCATAGGCATTACGAAACGAAGATAAATTGCAAGATGACAACATTAACTAATACATTGTATTATTCTGTTCCTAACGTACCAGAGACCACTATGATGTTGTAAAAGATCAAGGCAGAGACTACTCCGACTATGGTGGCGCTTTACGAGGTTGATGACCCAGGAGGATTGAAAGTCAGCTGAGAAGACGAGATGGACCCGATTACCTAAAGCAGAACCATGGAACGAGGCCTACCATTCCCGATGACCAACAGCGAGATGGCAAACAGGGCCCAATAAGCAAAGTTAAGTCCCCTATGAGTCGTTTTTCGTAAGTAGAAACCTTTATATTTTGGCTATGTGTTGATATGTTTTGTGACATTGTGCGTGCGTATATAATATTGAAGTGTAATTACATGGATGTAGGTATTCATCTGATGTTACTGTCAATCCCATGTATAGGCGTAATATACCAGTGAAAGCCGTTCGCAAATTTATCAGTGTGGTGTGAGAGAAAGTAATATATGTTTTTAATCGTTATCAGTGAAGTGTTAAAGTGTAATATGAATGTCAATATACATGTGTGATGGCTTTATCGGAATAGTAAGCTAAGAGATCGTATTTAGGGAATGTTTACGACGAAATATAGTAGTACAGCTTAGTATTGTGATACACTTTTCTTTGACACTATGACGGTAAGGATAATGTTTTTATATGTGAAGGTTATGGCACATATGCATCGTATTTAATGAGATGGGTGCTTGAAATGCATTGATATGGATATTACGTGATATTTAGAATGGTAAATGGTGAATGAAGTAATAATATAAGCGGATGTTAAGTTGTGATGGTGATATTTATTTTTATTTGAGAGGTTGGTCATAGTAGTCTTCTGTGAGATGATAGTACATGCAAATTAGGCATTCTAAGATATATATTGAAGCTTACTGCTTTCACTTGCTGTTTTTATTCCCAGATACACAAAGTAGGTGAGGATACGATCTCAATGCCATCAACACAGTGTTGTTTGAGTATGTAGGATCATCAGATGAGCCAAGAGGCTAATAACGATAATATTTAGGCCTTCAATGAGTTATTTATGACCATTTTCAAGTACTCTCACACATGGTAACCTAATTCCTGATTTTATGTGAGTATTTTGACACATCACTGGTGACTTAGTCATTCATGTACGGGATTTTAGATGAAGGTAGAGTCTTCTAACATGCCAGTTTTTCCACTTGTGGTATAATTTGTTAGAAAGTTAATTAAATACACGTGGCAACGCTACATTCAGCCAGACACGCACTTAAATTGAATTTTAACCATGGATTAACATAATAATTATGTGAATTAACCACATAAGCCGTATGATAGTATTAATTTGAAATCAATCACGACTTAGAGCGGACCTGAATTTGCTTATATGAAGAGCAGATCTTCTGAAACATGAAAAATAAAGTGAACTTTCAAGCATATTAGTTAACTGAAGTCCTCAGAAGACAGACATTGCTTTCCCATATGATTTTCTACTGTGTATGGACACAGATATTAGGTTTAGCAAAAAGTGACATTCGTTTCACTAATCATATTTGAGTTAAAGGTTAAATGACAGAACTTTAAGTAACTTTGAGGAGCAATTCAGCTCAGTGAGAAGAGATTCTAGATCTTAATGAATTATTTATTTGGCTATTTTCACTGCTTTCTACATTCTGTTTTAAAACTATAATCTGAAATGATGTATATAGTAGGGAGTGTAATTTTCTTTTCATTTTTAACCAATTGGATGCATCTAATTCTTACAACTCTATTTAATATGTTTTTTTATTAATATGATTTAATTTTTCAATTGATTCTTCGAACATTATTTATATATGATTTAGATTTTCAACAGGCCAGGGTTAATGAATCGATAATTAGGGCCTAGATTTCAGCTACTTATTACGAGTTTTTCAAAACTCATTTTTCTTTATCTCAACTTAACTGTAACTGATTGGGATATTTATTATATTACGAAGCTATCTACGTTGTGTGAGGCATTTCCTTAATATTTGGACCGAATAGTCAATAAAGTTGAGTAGTGAAACTCCATAATTCTTTTAATGCCTACTTAGTATAAGAACTAAATGTAAATCTGTAATAACTCATTTTTTGATTGCGATTTCGTTGGCGACACATGCGAATTAGTTGAAATATCGTAGTAACCTGAAATTTGCGATTACTTTGGCGACATGCGAGTATGGTATCCGACTGATAGCGTGTTGGAGACGTCCTTCTGCGTAGGTTGAGATTTACCATAGGCCATCGGCGTACTTTCTCAAACGGAACCCACAACCTAGCAACATTAATCAGATAGAATCATTTATCAAGAGCTAGTTTGGATCTCATGTATCCTCACCTGGACGCGGGAACGGTGCAATACATACATACATACATACATACATACATACATACATACATACATACATACATACATACATACATACATACATACATACATACATACATACATTATCATTATAGACTGTTATGCCTTTCAGCGTTCAGTCTGCAAGCCTCTGAGAATTTACTAAACGTCGCCACAATCCTCGATTTGCAACTAGTGTTGTGGTCTCATTTAGTTCTATACCTCTTATCTTTAAATCGTTAAAAACCGAGTCTAACCATCGTCGTATTGGTCTACTCCTACTTCTCTTACCTCCATAACAGAGTCCATTATTCTCCTAGGTAACCTATCCTCCTCCATTCGCCTCACATGACCCCACCACCGAAGCCTGTTTATGCGTACATCTTCATCCATCGAGGTCATTCCTAAATTAGCCTTTATCTCCTTATTCCGAGTACCCTCCTGCCTTGTTCCCACCTGTTTGTACCAACAATCATTCTTGGTACTTTCATGTCTGTTACTTCTAACTTATATATAAGATATCCTGAGTCCACCCAGATTTCGCTCATGTGAAGCAAAGTTGGTCTGAAAACAGACCGATGTAAAGATAGTTTCGTCTGGGAGCTGACTTCCTTCTTACAGAATACTGCTGATCGCAACTGCGAGCTCACTGCATTAGCTTTACTACACCTTGATTCAATCTCACTTACTATATTACCATCCTGGGAGAACACACAACATAAATACTTGAAATTATCGACCTGTTCTAGCTTTGTATCACCAATCTGATATTCAATTCTGTTGAATTTCTTACCTACTGACGTCAATTTAGTCTTCGAGAGGCTAATTTTCATACCATACTCATTGCATCTATTTTCAAGTTCCAAGATATTAGATTGCAGGCTTTCGGCACAATCTGCCATTAAGACCAAGTCGTCAGCATAGACCAAACTGCTTACTACATTTCCACCTAACTGATTTTTTTCGGGGGGGGGGGCGAAACCCGCTCCCCCCGCGTGACCAACGACTCAATCTACATGGCCTCCGACATGCTATTATTTCTAAGAAGAAGAAAGAGATAGCAGGGAAGAGTGGGAAGTGATACAAGGAGTATCTGCCTGTTTCCATGTCAGACACGCTACCAGGCGATATTGTATTTGTTATATGGTGTTGAAGTATGGTATTGAAGGGTCAGGGAAAAACCACATAGGCAGAAAGAAGAAAGAGCCTTCATATAAAACCTGACATCTTTTGATAGCACCTGCAAGGATGTGGGCTGGAAATAGACCAGAGGTTGTGTTAGTTAGGAACAGGTAACATGCACAAAACATAAACCAATTCCTTGCCATTCCATCGTCTGGGGATCAGTCCGTCTGGGCACTGCTGTGACTAGCACGGTCCTTGCCGGCTGCGGAGCCATGCGTCTAGTACCACTAGGGCCTGTCGCACGACTCCACCTCCTTGGGGTACCTCGTACCCAGTCTCCGATCCCGGAGAATGAGGCCAAGCCCGCCGAGGCGGGGGCCTCCTGGAAAGGGGTGGGTCATGGCGCCGGGCCTCCTTCCTCTCTGCCCGCGCCATGGCCCGGTAGACAGGGCAACTGCGATGGGAGGCCGGGTGGCCCCCCGAGCAGTTGGCGCACACCGGCGCGTCTCTAAGTATTGCGCAGGCCGTGTAGTAGTGATCACCACCAGAGCGGTTGCACCTCATCTCGAGCCCACAGCTGACCTGACGGTGGCCCCACCTCAGACAGCGGAAACACTGCAAGAGCTGCTGAGGGGGACGTTTCACTCTCACCTGACTGCCGCTACCCGCTGAGGTCCTCTCCTGATTGGCTCCTCGGTGACTGCTGTCCTGGGAGCAGTCCTGGGTTGCGGCTTGGTGGTCCTCTCCTGGTGAGCCAGCGTCGACTTCTGCTTCCTGATGCGGCGTCGTCTTCTTCTTCTTCTTCTTCTTCTTCTTCTTCTTCTTCCCGGGGGTTGCTTCTCGGCGGGGGAAGAGGCCTCGTCCTGGTGGCCCTCTTCCCGGCCTGGTGACCCCGGGGTAGTTGGTGGCTCCGCTGCGTCGCCATCTTCTTCTTTCCCCTGGCTGGCGGCGGCGTCGGTCTGTCCCGAGGGTTGCTTCTCGGCGGGGGAAGAGGCCTCGCCCTGGTGGCCCTCCTCCCGACCTGGTGACCCCGGGGTAGCTGCCGGCTCCTCTGCGTCGCCATCTTCTTCTTTCTCCTGGCTGGCGGCGGCGGTGGCGTCGGTCGGTGCTAACACTCGACTGCGTTCCCTGTCCTGGGGGGCGCACATCGAGGCCTGCAACTCGACAGACGTGCAGGCAGGCTGGACCTGGGCATCAGTCTCAGTACGCCAGGGGGCGTCCTTCTCGACCGCTGTGCTGCTCTCCACCAACACGGGCGCGTTCCTGGTTTGCGCCCGGGTAACAGGCCCTTCCTGGTAGGCCTGCGTCTGCGACCACTTCGCCCTGGTTGTCGCCTTGTTGGTCTGCGTGTACTTCGTTAAGTACAGCTTTCCAACTGGAGTCGCGCCGTCGCGGCGCTCGGGAACGCCGCCGTCGTCCTCGGTCGTTGGCTCCGTCTGCGAGGCTGCCTCCTGGTAGCCCGAGACGTCAAGGTGCTCCCTGAGTCCTGGTAGCCGGGCAACCTAGAACTGCTGGGACGCGCGGTCCTCGTAGATCCTGAAGCTGGCTGCGTCGTTAGGGCGGATGATGATCGCCCAGGAAGCAGATATAATGCCGATGATCGGCAGGAGTGGCTCACCGATGTACTCCGCAGTCGCATTCAGGTTGTCAAATACGTGGAGCGTCCCCTGGTAGTCGCTTTCCCCCGGCCGGTTGAACACCACCAGTCCCGGGCGTTCATAGCTGGGGACATCCGCCGTGTCGAGCGCATCTAGCAGCTTGTCGACGGCTCCCTGGTAGTCGTAGTCGACCAGTCTCACTGGTAGGGTCGGCTTCTCCATCTTGGTCCTCCTGTAAGATAACGTGAAACAGAAGAAAGAGCGAGCACTGAGAAGTGCTACAGCTCAGACAATGCTCCTTCGAAAATGTACTAATAAGTACAAGTGCCTGGCTGATACTTGAAATGTACAGAGCGCCTGGCATGGAGAGGGAGAGCGCAGCGAGTGGCACGTATGTCCTTTCACTACGACAGTCAGCTCGTCCTTGTCTCCACCTAACTGAATCCCTCCCTGCCATTTTATACCTTTCAGCAGATGATCCATGTAAACTACGAACAGCAAAGGTGAAAGATTACAACCTTGTCTAACTCCTGTAAGTACCCTGAACCAAGAACTCATTCTACCATCAATTCTCACTGAAGCCCAATAGTCAACATAAATGCCTTTGATTGATTTTAATAATCTACCTTTACTTCCATAGTTCCCCGGTACCCTGTCGTATGCTTTCTCTAGATCTACGAAACATAAACACAATTGCCTGTTCCTCTCGTAGTATTTTTTAATTACCTGGCGCATACTGAAAATCTGATCCTGACAGCTTCCCTGTGGTCTGAAGCCACACTGGTTTTCATCCAACTTCCTCTCGACGACTGATAGCACCCTCCCTTCCAAGATGCTAGTGAATATTTTGCCTGGTACCGGTATACTAATCAATGAGATACCTCGATAGTTGTTGCAGTCCTTCCTGTTCCCTTGCTTATAGATAGCTGGTAAATATATATCTATTAAATTACTTAATTCTATTCCATTCTTTACAATACTTCTACAGTTCAACACTAAAAATTTTATGTCATCCCTACTTAATTTCCAGTTCCCTGTTCCCTTATCACCGCTCCCTAGGCCACCCTGTTTCCCTGAATGTACCTCCCTATTACCCTTCCAAACAAATTTCCTAACTTATACGTACCACTGCGGTTTAAAGGATGGCCATCTGAGCGCAGATCCCTTTCTCCTACCCACCCATTAGGATCTAGAAATTTCACTCCCAGTTTCCCACATACCCACTCCATAGTCTCATTTAAATCCCCAATCACCCTCCAATCAGTATCCCTCCTACACAGTATCCCACTAATAACAATCTCTGCATTCTTAAACTTCACCCGTGCTGCATTTACCAGATCCCACACATCTCCAACTATGTTGGTACTTATATCAGCTTGCCTTACGTTGTTGGTACTAACGTGAAACACTACCACCTTCCCCTTCCCCTCCTCCCTCTCTTCTACTTTCCTCAACATCTGCCTCAACCTAATTCCTGGATAACATTCTACCCTGGTTCCCTTTCCTCCACACACTTTCCCCACGTGTCTAACGATGGAATCCCCCATGACAAGAGCCTCAACCCTATCCACCTCATTTGATCCCCTCCCCTCCTGCTCTGCCCTATCTTTTCTGATAGCTGCAGAAACTACTTCCTCCTCCCTTTTCTCCTTCCCATGTCCCTATTCCACCTGTCTTTTCCTATCCTCTACTCTACATTTCCCTTTCCTACTTATTCCCTTCCTCCTACTTCCACACAACAGTTCCATGTCCCTCATCTTCCCTCTGTTGTTCTACCTGGAGTGACTCGTACCGATTTCGCACAGACACCTGTCCTGAATTCTGATCCTGAATAGAGCCCTTAGCCTGCAATCTCCTTCCCCTTAGAACAGTAGACAACCTGTCTTCTACAACTCGCCCCTTTCCTTCCTCTCCCTCTTGTACACCTACTGTAACCTGTACATTGTTTGAGGGAGTCATATCTTCTTTCCTGTCTTCTGTGAGAATCCTAATTATCTCCCTCAAACTCTCAAACTCCTCCCTCATGCCCCTCAATGCCTCGCCACACCCACAGTTCGTACACTCGCGCTCCTTAGCCATTCTTACGGAAAAAATGAAAATAAAAATAACTTATTTGCAAAAAATAAAAGAACGGAGGGATATATTGTCTGGGATAGTACTCAAAGATCACACAACAATACGGTAATTAATATACGACTACACTACAATACTACTTAGTCGTACACTATTTTTTATCCTACAATCCCTAACAGGATAAAAACTGATGTTAATTACTGGATATCGAAAGTAATACACAAGAACTACACAATTCCAAACTGCAATTAAGCCTATCCTAATTACAACAACGGAATTTTAGTAAGAGTTTCTACGGATACCTCTACTACACCAGTACCTAATACACAAATATTTTACAATAATAAAATAAGCACACTAAATTCTAAATTACTCGTATACTACTGTACAGTACACTACTGTAATTTTTAAACTACTTTTAGATGTATCCTAATTATGATACCGGTATCGTATGTCACTACTAAGCACAAACAGAAATGAAATTTGCAAGAACTACTGTACTCAAAGATTACCAACAAAGCTAAATGCTTAGACAAATTATATTAGTACTACGCTCTAATAGATACATACGAAAGACAACACACGAATATAGCAAGCAAGATACGGCACTAACTAAATGTAGGCTACTGTATCTATACTACAGTGTATCTACACTACAATTTTCAGCTGAAGTGTGGTTATATGAACTTTTACCGCTGGTGGATTAGTATTATTTTCCCTACTACGCGGGGCGGAGAATAAAAGTGTCCTCAAATGCTGAAAATAAGAGGTTGCCTACTATAATTTCTGTCAAAACCACGCCGGGGGCTTCAAGTGCAATATTATTGGGATATAGGAATTTGATTATTAACTTTTACTCGATGAATAAACGAAGGTAGAAAGAACAAAGTATGCAGGGAACTAAGACTACAAATTATCGGAATAATGAATCAGCTGACTTTGTGTTTATTTACACTACTATCGTGTGCTTGTAGCAACAATCCTCAACAATCCAAGAAACTGTTAAGTACCGTAATTATCCAGTGAAATTACCGTGCATTCTCTTTAACTTCTCTTTAAATCGATGTTTACAGGCTTATCGTGTTATTTAATGTAATAAATTATTACCTTCCTGATAGTTTGAACGGATATCTGTACGAAATATCGGAAAAGTAGCGGTGGAAATTACAATGAGTTACAACTCCTTATGATAATCTGTCTTTGTAAGTATAATACCATCGAACCTACAGATATTTAAAAATATTGTTTTAAAAGTTAATATTAACACCTAAAGTAATTCCTAAGGCTAAATTCGAAACAAAGTACACCTAGCTAGCCTACTTAACCTAGAAAACGTAATCTACTGAACACCGAATGAATTACTTGTTATAAAATTCAAATAAATAACACTACTCCCAATTTCTACCAACAAGGACTAAACACCAATATACAAATAGCACTAAATGGAACGCACACACACAAAATTTAAATAATTTCAATAGGTTTTTACTACTTTTTCACTACAATAATGCAAGAGCCAACCGTTCCCAAGCGCATCCAATCAGCCAGCACATGTTTAAAGACATATATATACTTAGAGTACATTACATAAACAGAAGGAAGATTGACTAGTGAAACATACACTGCTTTGAAACACACACTTTCGACAGGGATAGAACTGTGTAAATATATTTTCAATAATTAATTCTGGTCTTATGTGCTTACTGCCAAATTGCAGACAGACAGTTTAGAGGGAGGATTTTCTGTCCACAGAAGATTGAGTGGTTGCATTTATGATGCTTCTGTGGAACAAATTAAAGGATTATCAAAGTGTTCGGTGTATTCAAAATGAGGTCTGAAAAACTTGGTGCATTTTCTTTGAAGTGATTTGCTCGTAATATCTATATTAATAGCCATGATTCAATTATTGATAATTTAGATGTGTTAGAGCCTGCATTAGAAGAAGTAGTTAACATCATACTTCCCCTTGAAACACTGCGGATTTTGGTCTGCATTGCCCGCTATACTAGTTTACAAGTGATTGGAATATTATGTAAAAAGTGTGATGTCTGTGTTAAAAAGTTGCGGGCTGAAAATGAATTGCTTGTGTATAGTGACAGGGAAATGATGACGTATTTTAATCTAGTGAAGAAAGGTGGTTTGAAGTGTCCAACATTGATAGACATATCCTTGTGTTCTAACGTGTTGAGACTTTTCCTCATGTTAATTAGTGACATTTACAAACCAGAATTTCTTATGTTACAGAACCAAAGACAGGCGTTGGTAGTGTTAGGATTTAAGTAATTGAGAGTAGCGTATGTAATCTTGATGAGTGACAGTGCAGCATGAAGTTGAAAACAATGTTTAAAACATACATTATTCTGTTAGTAAGTGTTTTTTATCAGTAATTATGATTTTCTTATAAATACTCCCTTAATTGTATATTTCAATTAGGACTAGGCTGGTGAATGTGTATTTCTTGAGAATGTTATTTCATTGTCCTTTGTAATTTGTATTTTTCTTGTAATATGTAGAGCATTGATGTGATTGCCATTTTGAAGTGTACTAGCTGTAGGGTTTTGTTAGTGAGTAATGTGCATATTTAAAATACAGTAGTCTAGGTTGCTGAATTTCTTATTTACTGGTATGCCATTTCAGTGTTATGGGTGTTTTTCATGTAATATATTGTGAGTGCGTTGTTGTATTTACCCACGAATATTGGTTAAATTTAGTCATTTTGAAGTGCACGGGTTGTAAGTTTATGTTACCTGGTCATGTGCATATTTTAAGTAGACTTGCTTGCTGAATTTTAATTTACTGAGTACGATATGTAATTTCATTGTTATGGGTGATTTGTGTTTTTCTTGTAATGTGTTGTGTGTTACCAACATATATTAATTACTTACATTTTGTCATTGTGAAATGTAGGCCTACTGTTGTAGGGTTATGTAAGTTGGTTGAATATTTGTTTCGATTTTGGTACATTATTTTATAACGTTTCGTGTTTTCTAATTATGGAAATATGATTTATATTTCATAAACTATTTTTTCTTTACGAAGATTATGAATGTTATCGACGTTAGTTATATTATTAGGAATTAATGACCATTTGCGTCCCACTGCAGAAAGTGGCCCAATGATTCCGCTATGTTGGATTCTGCATTAAGGTCTGATTAGTTCAGTTGGTCATGGAATAACGTATAATCCAATAGTCGTCGGCTGTAACCCTATCCGGCTACATGCAACTTCTTCCTGCATAAAGTGAGCAGTTCAACTCCCAAAAGATGGCAAGTGCAAATACTTAGGTGTGAGATTTGAAAGTAATTTGCGCGGGAAGGGTTATGTTGATGACATTGTTGGAAAAACATACAGATCGTTACATGTTATAATGAGGCTACTTAAAGGCTGCAACAAAAAACTAAAAGAAAAAAGTTACTTAGGTATGGTTCGTCCATTATTGGATTAAGAAAACAGTGTTTGGGATCCTCACCAAGAATACCTAATAAAAGAAATAAATAGTGTGCGGAGGAAAGCAGCAAGATTTGTAACAGGTCACTTCAGGAGAAAAAGTAGTGTATCAGAAATGTTAGAGGAACTTGGGTGGGAAACTTTAAATAAGAGAAGGGAGAAAACTAGATTTATAGGATTATATAGAGCCTATACAGGAGAAGAAGCATGGGGAGAAATCCGTGAGAGGCTTCAGTTGGAAAATAATTATATCGGCAGAACTGACCACAAGAATAAAATTAGAAGGAATTGTAGCAGAAGCGACTGGGGTAAATTTTCATTTATTGGGAAGGGCATGAATGAGTAGAACAGTTTACCAGGGGTAGTGTTTGATCCTTTTCCAAAATCTGTACAGATATTCAAGAAGAGAATAAACAGCAACGGAGAAAATAAATGAAATGTTAGAGGGCATTCAATCAGTGCAGGTTATTGTAAATAAAAATGTGTGTGAATAAATTAATTCCATCCACTGGTCTATGGAGTTTTGACAGCCGATATAGGGGACTGTCTGTAGGGGTGAAGTACAGTGGGGACATCGAGGGCCCTGGGACCGCTACGGTAGCTGTGAAGGCCCTTCAGGAACTCTGAAAAGTGGTGGCAAAAGGTGCTCTGGTTAAGACGCAGCAGGTCGTTATGCTACTTATGTTCCAAAATGGGTAAAAGTAAATAAATAAATAAATAAATAAATAAATAAATAAATAAATAAATAAATAAATAAATAAATAAATAAATAAATAAATAAATAAATAAATAAATGCAATGTAAATTTTATGCTTACACCAGTTGCATAGTTTTATATGAAGTAATTCCACATACTGAATATGAGTTGACTATGTTTGCAAGTACAGGAGATATTATAAGTAGAATTTTGTAAACAATATACATTCATTAATGATGAGCTGTGTGTTTAATAGAAAAAATGTTAGTGTAAATTGCATAATATTGTATTCTAGGAAAATGTCTTCTTCTCTTGTTAATTTAAAATTTAGTGCTTGACAATAATGTATTTTAGTGTACCATTTGCCACCGAGGTGGACACATCATTTGCAAATAAATAGATTTTTAATTTGATTTGATTTTGATGTTTGCGGCGTTCTGTTTCGAACAAGATGAAAGCGGTGGATGTAGTGTTCCGCGACACTGAACAGTCCACAACACATTCTTCCCCTGTCTGTATAGTTATATCAGTTGTCTTCATGATGTTGTGGCGAAACTACGTAATCCCTCCACCACAAGAACCTTGAGGGCAGCAGCTGGACCTCGTCACACTAGGCAACGCAGGTGAAATAGTGTACACTGCCCGTCTTCTTTATGATTTCCATGGCAGTATTTTTGAAGCAAGATATAGAAAACAAATACATCGAGTGCCTTTCTACATATTGTCATCTATAGACGGCATCGTAGGAAACGACACTGTAAAGTTCCGTACAGAATAAATAGGCAGTTCTATTGAAATGTTGTGTTTACTGTAGCTGGCAAGTCAGTAAGTGTAATGTTCCTCACATTTGGTGACTCCGACGTGATTAATATAGTGTGATACAGTTTTCTACATAAAGTCAGTGCTATTCACACGCTATTTACTGCCGTCACCATGAAGCAATTACAGCAACAGCTACTGCAATTACAAGAGCAAAATCGCCTCATACAACAGCAACTTCAACAGCAAACGCCGTAATCACCACACTCAGAGGTTGTTATTGTAGTGAATCGTGTTGGAGTTAAATTACCTGTTTTCTGGCCAGACAAGCCGGCGCTATGGTTCGCTCAGTCAGAAGCGCAGTTCAACGTACCCGGTATCACGCAGGACGCAACAAAACACGCGTACATTGTTTCCCAGCTGGACAGTCACTATTCCACGGAAGTTGAAGATGTTATTACCAACCCTCGGGCGCAAAATGCATACGCGTATCTGCGTACCGAACTCATTCCGTGTCTTTCCCTATCGCAAGAGCAACGCGTTTCTCAACTACTCATGGATGAGGATCTCGGTGACAGAAAGCCATCACAATTCTTACGACACTTCATGTCTCTCGCGAGCAGTACACAAGTACAAGATAACCTCTTAAGAAAGTTATGGATACAGCACCTGCTGTCACAAGTACAGGCCATTTTATAAATACAGAGTGAGATGCCGCAAGATAAGGTTGCCGACTTCGCTGAAAAAATTCTTGAGATTTCACCCGTGTCACTTCCCGCCACTGTTCACGCCGTGAGTACACCACCAGTTAGTGAGGTGAGTCAACTCGCGAAGAGGATAGATGAACTTTCACACTAGATGGAAGCACTGCAAACTTCCTTCTGCGCACGCTCTCGTTCCCGGGATCGGCCAAGCCGTCCTAGCAATAGCCGCAGGTCTTCTCCGACAGCCGGTGCACAAGGTATCTGCTGATACCTTCCGTGAAAGGCACAGAAGTTCGAATCAGCTTGTAGCTTCCCGTCAAACTCGAACGGCAATCAGTGACGGTGATAAATGGTTGCCCAACAGATGGAAACCGCCTCTTTATCACTGACAAGAGCTGTAAACATCAATTTCTGAACGATACTGGGTCGGATTTGTGTTGCTTCCCGCATAAATTCCCGAAGAGGCGTCGCCATCAGACCAGTTATGAACTCGCAGCTGCCAATAATTCTAAAATCTACACATACGGGACTATGCACATGAAACTAAACCTCGGACTCCGACGAGAACTTTCATGGAAATTTGTTTTTGCTGACGTCGCACTTCCCATCATAGGATCAGACTTCCTCGCATATTATCATCTTCTGCCAGACTGTCGTAAGAAATGCTTGGTCGACGGCATCACAGGCTTATCAGTGAACGTCCAAACTGCTAACTCTTTACAGCCCAGTGTGAAGGCTCTCAATGTACCGACTACGTTTCATGAAATTTTAAAGGAATTTCCTGACCTCACTCGTCCATCTGGAGTCCCGCGAGAAGTACGCCATTCTATGGTACATTTCATCCGCACTACACCAGTACCACCTGTCTCATGCCGAGCTCGCCGTTTTGCCCCGGATCGTCTCCAGATTGCCAAAAAGGAGTTTGATTCCATGCTTCTGGGAGGTACAGCACGACGCTCTGAGGGTTCTTGGTCTTCACCGCTCGATTTTGTACCGAAGAAGGACGAAGGCTGGCAGCCCTGCGGAGAATATCGTGCCTTAAACTCACGTACCATTCCTGACAAATATCCACCACGGCATCTCCTTGATTTCAGCCATCAGCTTCGCGAATACACTATTTTCTCCGTTATGGACCTAATGAAGTCCTACACCCAGATTCCCGTGAACCCAAGTGACATTCCGAAGACCGCAATCATAACGCTCTTCGGACTGTTTGATTTTCTTTTATGACCTTCGGACTACGCAATGCTGGTCAAACCTTTCCAAGATTCATAGACGAAGTACTATCAGGTCTGGATTTCACGTTTGGGTACGTGGACGACATCTTGGTCTTCTCTAAGAGTCCTGAAGAAAACAGGCGCCACCTGCGAGATCTCTTCCACCACCTCTCTGATTATGGCATCCTCATCAATGCTACCAAGATTATCTTAGCATCTCCGAATGTCACCTTTCTCGGATACGAGTCTCCGTTGCAGTGACACAACCTCTGCCGGAACGCGCCACAGCGCTGCAGAATATTCCTCTCCCGAAAACTGCACGTGATCTCAGACGTTTCCTGGGAATGATCAATTTCTATCGCCGATTCCTTCCCTCAGCATCACAGTACCAGTCTCGACTCCACACAGCTGTATCCAGTTTACGCTGCTCACAACAGGTAACCTGCACACCAGAAATGGAACGCATCTTTGCCGCCTGTAAGGAAAGTCTCGCTCAAGCTACCCTCCAAGCGCATCCCGATCTGCAAGCTCCATTGGGATTGTTCACAGATGCATCTAACAGCGCTATTGGAGCTAGCCTCCAGCAATATGTGGACGATGCCTGGCAGCCTTTAACCTTCTTCAATAGGAAGCTGTCTCCAAAGCAATCCGAATGGCCAGCCTACTAACGACAGTTGCTTGCATTTATGAAGCAGTGCAGAACTTCAGATACATTTTGGTAGCCCAGCAGTTCACAATCTATACAAACCACAAGCCCCTGACTTACGCCTTCCAGCATCGTCGCGACAAACTTACACCCGTGCAGCTGAACCAGTTATCGTTCATCGCTCACTTCACAACGGACATTCAGCACATTGGAGGCTCCTCCAACGTAGTCGCAGATGCACTATCTCGCATCAACAGACTTGTCAGTAGGACCTTGGAGTTCAGCGCTTTGGCATGATCACAGGAAGGGGAAGCAGAACCCCTTGATCTGTTAAACCGCGAATCATAACTTCGATTGGAGCAAGTCCAGATACCAGGAACAAACACCACTTTGTTCTGTGACACTTCAACGCGTCACCCAGACCATTTATCACTGCAACGCGTCACCCAGACCATTTATCACTGCACCTTTTCTCAGACAAGCTTTTGACTCTCTTCACGGTCTAAGTCATCCATGTGCCCTAGCGGCCGCCTGTTTAGCATCAGAACGCTTCTTATGTCCCCACATGCAAAAAGACTGCCGTACATGGGCACGAGCCTGCCAAGCATATCAACGCTCGAAGGTCAGGCGCCATAACAACACTCCAATCGGCTACTTCACCCCAGCGTCTGCTCGTTTCCAGCAGGTCCATCTAGACATCATCGGCCCACTCCCTCCGGCTGGAAATTACCGATACTGTCTGACAGCAGTGGATCGATTCACCCGCTGGCCAGAAGTCTGGCCACTGTAACGCATCACAGACGAAGACGTCGCCGAAGCTTTTGTAGCATGCTGGATCTCTCGCTTTGGATCACCACACCGTATCACGACCGACCAAGGCAGACTGTTCGAATCTCAGTTGTTCCGAAACCTGGGGATTCTCAACGGATCCTCACGCTCCCGATCAACCAGCTGGCATCCTTGTGCCAATGGAATGGCTGAACGTTTTCACCGTCAACTCAAGGCAGCCATCATGTGCCATCCTGATATTCCCAGGGACTTGAACACTTGTACTCATGTCTACGTACGTGATGAAACGGTCCGCGACGCGCAAAAGCCGCCATACACTGGCCCACATCGGGTGTTAGATCGAAGGGATAGGACACTGGCTGTGCAGGCCTGTTCGCATCAGCATTGATCGCATGAAACCTGCTTTCCTCCTGGCTGATAACACACCATTACCTGGACAAATTACGACTCAGGTTCATTGCATCTGCCCTGAGAACACTCTCCACAGTGACACAGCCGCAGCATCACCGGCACCTAAAGGTGCTCCTCTATCCCGCGTCTTGGCACCTAGAACTCGCTCCGGCCGAAGAGTTAGGTTCCCGGACTACCTTCAGCCGCGACTACCTCGACTCCGTGGGGCCTGTTGTGGCGAAACTACGTCATCCCTCCCCCACAAAAACCTAGAGGGCAGCAGCTGGACATCGTCACACTAGGTAACGCCGGTGAAATCGTTGTAGACTGCCCGTCTTCTTTATGATTTCCATGGCAGCATTTTGGAACACGATATATTAAACATATACATCGAGTGCCTTTATATATATTGTCGTCTATGGACGGCATTGTAGGAAACGACAAAGTAAAGTCCCGTACAGAATAAATAGGCAGTTCTATTGAAATGTTGTGTTTACTGTAGCTGGCAAGTCAATAAGTGTAATGTTCCCCACAATGTGTTTCAGCTGGTTCTTAAAACGCTTAAGAGGGTCTCCATGGGGTCCACTGCCGGAGCAAATTTCACTATAAAGAATTTGGCGGGGGACCCTTGTATCACACATGCGGTGAACATGGCGTAACCATCTCAGTTGATGAGCGATGATTGTTTCCTCAAAGCTATTTAGCTGCGCTTTGTCGAGAACTGCAGTGTTGGTCACATAGTCCTCCCAGTTGGTACTCAAGATATATCTGATTTTTTGTTGGTGGAAGCCCTCAAGCTTTCTGATATCACGGGGATATAGTGTCCAAGTTTCGCAGCCATACAATAGCGTGGAAATGACAACAGCTTAGTACACTATGAGTTTGGAATGGAGTTTTAGGTCGTTATACATGAAGCCGCTGTGCATTAACCGTCCGAATGCTACGTGAGCAGCACAATTCTTTTATCAGCATTTTGTTCGCATATACACTGTTTAGACAAGATGCTTACATGATATTAAAATTGATGAACCATCTCCAGTGTTGTGTCTAAGATTGAGATACTGAACTTAGGAAGAGTTAATCCTGGGGCAGGTTATGGTAGTACCTTCCTTTTCCCTCGCATCAATGGCAAAACCAAAGCGATCACATGTAGTTTTAAAGCAGTTGACTGACTATTGTAGTTGTGCAGGTATTAGAGCAGGAGGTGAGGTGTCATCCGCATACTGCAGTTCTGTCACCCAGGTAACCTGAGTTCGTCTTTGTGAGCGAAGTCTTGCCGGATTCGAAAGGCCTTCATCAAAACGTAATTTAATATCCATGCCTAAGTTGTTTGCGGATGCTTCATGCAGCACGGCAGCCATGTACAATGCAGAGCGTCGAGTGCAGGAACATGCACACAGCCTTGTTTCAATCCATGAGTGATTGAGGACGAATCAAATACTGAGTTACCAAGAAGAACCTGGTCAGACATGCCATCATGAAGAAATTGAACCAATATTCCATATAACGTTTAGGACATCCAAAATGTCTCAAAACATTTCACATAGCAGATCTTGGCACTGAATCAAAGGCTACTTCCATATCATAGAAAACTGATTGGAGATGGTGCTGTTGCTCTCTGCATATTTATGGAGTTGTCTATCACAGAAGATCATATCTGTTGTGCCTTTGGAGGTTCTGAAACCATATTGAGACTCAGGCAAAATCCTCTCTGAGATAACTTAGAGCCGGTTTAATAGAATTCTTGCGAGAATTTTACCTGCAATTGATAAAGGCGACATAATACTGTGGTTCTCACATACACTACGATCACTTTTCTAGAAAATAGTGATCATGGTAGCATTGTTCAAGTCGTCGTGTATTTATCGAGTTCCCCAAATGAAGAGGATGAGTGTGAAAAGCCTAGTCTTCAAGAGTATACCTCCATTTTGCATCATTTCCAGAGGGATATTATAAGGATCTGGAGATTTTCTTTGTTTTTATTTGATTGAGTGTTTGGTGATGTCTCTGTATTAGGGTGGAACTGCAATCCATCGTTGTTGGAGGCGCAATTTAGAACCGCAGATGTATTTTTCTTTCAACGTTATAAAATTTCTCCATTATCAGTTAAAATAATCGAGTTGTCAGCAGTCTTCAATATCCCCGATGAAGATCAAAATGGACCATATATTTCCTTTAAGTTGGCATAGAAATTTTGCAGGTCACGGGCATCAGATATTCTTTGCAGTTCTTCAATTTTTTGTTGCCACGTGTTATTCTTGATTTCCCAAATTTTTGCCTGACATTTTCCTTTAAGTTCCAAGAAATGTGATTTCTTCACATTGGAAGACGGATCTTGAAGATAGGATGGATGGGCATCCCGTTTGGCATAGATAAGGCACTTGATTTCTTCATTATTTTTATCAAACCAGTCTCGTCTTTTTTCCTCACAAAACCAATTGTTTCCTCAGCTGACTCAGTGATGACCTTCTGAATCGTGGCCCACTCCTGATTTGTACTATCACTGCTGACTGGATGACTAGCCAGTATGTTTGAGATTTTATGTCTGTAATTTGTAGCAGTGGATTCAATTTGAAGTTTAGATGATATGAATTTCTTTCTGGGCATGTTTTGGATGGATCTTTTTGATTTGCGACATATTGATATTCTAGAAAACGAGCTTATGATCTGTCCAGCAGTCTTCGACGTTTCTTTCTGTCCTTGTAGCAAGGACATCTTTTTTTATCATATTGCCTGGTGATGATATAGTCAAGGAGGTGTCAGTGCTTTGAGCGAATGCAACCAAGTGGTCTTGTAGCGATTAGGCAGACGGTACTATGAATTAGTAATAAAGAGCTTAGCACATAAACCGAGAAGCAGTAGACCATTAGCATTGCATTTGCCAAGTCCATGTTTTCCCATCTCATTGCCCCATAATTGGTGATCGTTACCAACTCCGGCATTGAAATCACCAAGTAATATGAGCTTGTCTCTTGGTGGTACTTTGGTGATGGTAGTGCTTGGCAGGTTGTAGGATTGGTCTTTTTAGCTTCTACAACAGCATCCAAGGTGGGAGCATATGAGGAGATGAGTGTCACAGATTTAGCTCCAGATAGTGGGATTCGGTGAGTCACATTTTTTTCGCTGACAGCGCTTGGAGTTAGCTGATGATCATTTGCCAGCGTGTTCTTCACAGCGAATCCAACACCATGAATGCTGTGTTCTCCCTCATCTTTTTCCTTCCAGAAGATAGTGTAACCTGAGCTGAACTCTGTAAGTTTACCTTCGCTGGACAGTCTGGTTTCACTTAATGCAGCAATATCAATTTTCATTTGTCCAAGCTTATGTGTGACAAGCGCTGTTCTCTCAGCTCTGTTATTGTCTTTTAAATGAAGTAGGGTTCAACATTCCAACTTCCTATAACCAAAGTTTAGGTACTCTTCGTTTTTCAACCGCTTGAGGTGTGACCTGTTAGATGCCGCCTCCCAGCCGGCTGAGAGTGTGACAATCGACGTTAATTCCAAATTTTATATGGCCTTCCCCATTCAGGGTGGGCAGCGGTGATCCTAACTAGGCCTACCCAAACACAGATGCAGGAGCGAATTCCTGACTAGTCACGGGGTATCAGAAAAACGACCATCACACTTCTGCTGCCAACGTGCAGGTCCGAACTAGAGGCTTCCCGTTTTGCCGGAAAACCTGCCTCCACCATTCTTAACCCATCGCCGTTGGACTTGAGTTGAAGGACGTGACAGATGGAAAAAGTGCCACAAGCGGCATTTTTAAGGTGGATCGCAGCTTGGAAGGAAGTGACCAACACACCATGACCTCGGAACTATACCCTGGGGTACAAATTAAATGCGACGTGCAGGTCCTAGTACCTCGACTGCAACGGGCTTTCGCAGAATCGAAATAACATTGAGTTGAGCCTTCACAGCCACTCCGTCTGGCATGGCCTCATCCGCCTTCACGACCGACGGGAACCACAAAACGGAGGTTCCTCCGTCGTTTTGCCGTTGGGCCAAAGATACGGATGATGGGTTCCAGTGCCATTTCCTTCACTGAGGGGACATCACACCACCCAAACGGGCTCATCCGCCCGAAGCCCTTGGCCCCTATGGGGGGTCGATTTATTTACCGCCATTCGACACTCGGCGTTAGCAGTTTTTACAGCTGGTTTCCAAGCCAGCTGATCCTCTTCCTTTCCCATTACGGACTTGCAGCCGGACAATGGTGGTACTAATATCGCAATATCACAAAATTCACATAAAGTGGGCCGCCTCATTTTTGTGCAATAAAACTAGTTTTAATAAAATAAGCATTCATGACTCCAGTGAATAGAGTTTGTGTGATTTATGTGAAATATTATGCTGCAAATCTAATTTTGATATAATCAGTATTTGATAAACTTGGATATTAAAGTTTTAAAGTGTAAACTTTGCCATTCGTGCGCATTGCCAATAATAATAACCTTGCACACTGAGCGCAAGTCTCTAAGTTATCATATAAGAATATATTGCAGCCGAATGGCCATTATGGTACATAAACAAAACGATATGATTTACATCTTCCAGTAATGATCTTATTCTCTTTGAGCATTTGTGAAAATGGTACAGTTCACATTGTTTATAGCACAACGCATACGCACTAAGAAGACGTGTCGTGGTGGTGAAATCCATGTACCGCTAGTCTGTTCAAGGCGTTCTTAGGTCTTTGATTGATCCTGTCCCACTTCGATCCAGCGTGACGCGTGTTGATTAAAAGTCTGGGTCAATCTCTGTCCTTTTCCTTCGCCTGGTTAGGAGCAATTTCTGTTCCTGCTGTGTGGATGGGAGTGGCAGTCTTAATCTCAAATCTTCTATTAGAAACATTTCTTTGGCTAGCTCGTATGCCAGTCTTGAACGCGACATCTTGGAGATTCCTAGAATCCTTTTAAGGAATCTAGCCTTAACATTTTCTATGGTCTTTAAGTCGGTTAATCTTAGATTCTCCCAGATTAGTTCTAGCCTATAGGCAAGTTCTGGAAACATCTTGGCGTAGAACAGAGTCATAGCTGTGGATATAGATAATCTAGTGGGTTCACTGATATCATAATATATACTTCTTGTTGCTGTCATAGTCCTCTCCCTTATATGGTTTCTAAATGAGGTGGCTGAAGGTTGATGTTTTATTCCGAGGAATTTAAACGATTTTACTATTTCAATATCTTTCCCGCCACATTGTATTCTGTCGTTTTATGAGATTCTTCCGCCTTTTCGGAAAACCATCTACACCGTCTTGTTAGTGTTGATTACTAGGCTGTTATTTGCGGCGTAATTTTCAAGTTTAACCATTACATCTTGGAGTTCGCCTCTGTTACTTGAACCTACCGTATAACTAAGTCGTCTGCATACATATGTAGTGCAACCGAGGTGGTGTGAGTGATGTTTATGATATCAGCAGCGGCTATATTGAATAGCAGTGTGCTGAGTTGATCACTTTGCAGCACATTTGTTGCATTATGGGGATGAAGATGCCTTGCTGCTTCAACTGTGACTATATTGTGTGCCAGGATGTTGTTTATCGTTATGTTCAGCGAATTATCTGATCCAATTATATTTTCCAGTTTACCAAGGTGCATTTATCTGTTTAGAAGGTCAAAAGCTTTCCTAAAATCAACAATACAGCGTAAAATTTCCCTTTTGGATTTATCGTTGCATTCTGTATACTGTCGATGAGGTTTGGAATTGAATTGACAGTTCCCGTACCTTTCATGAAGCCGAACTTCTGTTCTGGTATCGATCCTGTTCGAGTCTGTTCTCTAGAGAATCTTGCTATAATTATATTTTGAAAATGTTGTTTTTTAATTTAATTTAATGCAGAAAATGGCCATGGGATAGTTATATACATAAATGTATAGAATAAATGTTCACTTAGGATACCATATATAGTTCTCTGTGTTAGTCACTACAACATTTGGTCAAGGATACCACTCTTTTCTCACATTCCTGGAGATGATGGCGATCACAAGGATTCTTGCACAGCCAACACATGGAATCATCATGCGGATCATGATGTTTCGTATTGTCACATATTCTGCGATGGAAGCCATGTACCTGTACCTCAAATCGTGTCATGACATGTTGTAGCTCATAATTCGATTGTTTCCAATCTTCAGTCATCATGGTATCCGTGGTATTAAACGTGCTCCATATTTCCTTTTTCTTTAAAATTCTTGTAGAACACTAATGTAGGCATGTGTAGAATGTAGTAGCATCCACTCTCGTAGGTCCTCTGTGAAGAACCTTTCTCTTACTAGTTCGTATACCAATCATGAGCGAGTAAATTTCGATAGGCTTTGATAGATTAGTGAAATGTGTGGGTAGAAAGGTGGTGGTGGTGGTGGTGATTATTGTTTTAAGAGGAAGTACAACTAGGCAACCATCCTCTATATAATACTAATCAGAGGGAAAATATGGAAGGGATCCGACACTTCGAAAAATGAAGATATCGGCCACAGGAAGGCAAGGGCCACGAAGGGTGTGAAAATGAAAGTCTCCCTAGCCCTCGCAAACCTAATAGCGCCGGGGTCGGAAAAGAACAAGAGTTGATCAAGAGAGGTCAGATAGGATAGATGAAAGTGAGGAGCCTGGCACAAGTAAGTGGAAGCAATGCCAGGACTCAGCTGAGGGCCCCGTGGTCGCCAACCCACGCTCCAAAGTTCAGAGCCCTGGATCCCTTTCATTCGCCTCATACGACAGGCAGGGGATACCGTGGGTGATATTCTACCGCCCCCACCCACAGGGGGAAGGTGGGTAGAAACGATTTACTACTGAATGCAAGTCAAACAGTAGTGTTGATATTCAGAAGAGGAGGAAAAATTGCATTGAAAGACACAATTTATTACAAGAGTGAGAGACGCCCACCTCCTTTAAGTACCTGGCAATGATTATACATGTCACGGCTACTGCTTTCACGCTACATATAAAAGCACTAGCGGCGATTGGGAATTAAAAGTGCGCGGGCAAAAAAAAATATACAGACAACGAACAGTATCCGGGTTTGCGGGATATAGCAGTCGGGGGCGCGCGGGTGTGGTGCGGACGGCGGGTTATATACATCACAACTTAAAAAGAAAAAAAGCACTATAAAATGGTAAGTTTATTGATGTTCTCTGTGCGAAATTATACAACTTAATTGCGGTGATACTAGTTTTTTGGATTTTGATTCAATACTATAGAATAAAACTTTCACCAAAGGAACAACATAACACATTTATTACAATTAAATAGAAGTACGGTGAGAATATACAATTAAAAAATCATTTAGTGTTTCACTGCACACTAACAAACTAACAGACGCTAAAGAGATTGCCAGACTGACGAATGCGCGTGTCAAACGCGTGAATCATACTTCATTGTCCACGAACATGGTAAAAAAAGAAAGAACTGCTACCCTTCTTCATAGCACAAGCAAAGTCTCCACTACTTTGTGTGGCACTATAAAAATCGGTTAGCCGCGACGAACGCGAATGATATTTTGTGGGCATTTTTGCTAATAATTTTGTTTATAATTAAAGTAAATAAAGTAAAAAATCAGCTGATAAGGCAAGAGGGTTTGTAAAATTTGTTAAAAATATTTTATATAATTCCTAGTTTCAGCCGGCTGTAATGGAATAAAAATGTAATGTTTTCTCCACAAAGTGGGGGGGACTGCCCCCCCCCCCTAATCTCCGCTACTGTATATAAAGACAAGGTCGCTGCTGCGGTAATAGCGCTGTATCCACTGAAAGACTCCGCAGATACATGATTTCATTCATGACTATTACCGTTTTGGGGAGGGGGCGGATCCCACTCCCCCACGTGGCAATCGACTCAATCTACATTGCATCCGACATGCTATTATTTCTAAGAAAAAAAGAAATAGCAGGGAAGAGTGGGAAGTGATACAAGGAGTATCTGACGGTTTCCATGTCAAACACGCTACCACGGCCAGAGTTTGTGATGGTAAGGTGGTATTAAGGGTCAGGGGAAAACCATACAGGCAGAAGAAAGCTCTTTAAAGTGAAGATCTCACCACTACATCTAATGTGGGACCATCTTACCAAGAGTAATTCAAGAGATTTAGAGAAGACGAAAACTGTTTATCTAAAGAAAGTTCTATACGTATCGGAGATGTTGTTTTCAAGAGCAATGCCTCTGGAGGCGTCAGGGTCCTCTCTGTTTCCTTTGCCTCTTGTAGAGCATCCTTATATCTACCTGTCTCCATATTTTCAGTATTTCTCATGTTGTCATGCATGTGTTCAACAGGGTGGTCCTTATGTGTATCAAAATGTCACATTAGTCTCTACGTTATTGAGTAATAGTTGTCAACTCTTCCCTGTCAGTTCCCGCAGCGTCCCGGTGGTGAGTGGACATGTGGTTCTAGGCGCTAGCCTGTTACTGTGCGTGGTGTACAAGTCGTTATTGGACTCGGTTTTGTGCTTCATTTTTTCTCTCTTATTGTGAGTGGTGAGAGAGTTCTGTGATTGTTGTATGTGTTGAGCTCCCACTTCACTCCTGGCCTTATGGAGGAGTCATGTGGGGGAGATAGTATGGAGGAGGAGCCTGTAGTAGTAGACAGTCGAGAAATATCTATGGATGACACTATTGTGCTTAATGACAAAACCCTAACGAAATCTAATTCTGCTCTCCGTACTAATACCGGTTCCTCTGTTCAAAAACCTGAAGTGCCGTCGTACGATGCCCGTCATACAGGTCCATATATAGTTTTCGTGGAAGCCGTTGACTACAGCAGAAAACTAGGTAATATACATCCCATGTCTCTTGGAAATTTCTTTATGACCGGAAATTTGAGGATGTTTTCCTCATTTCTCGTAGAGGTAGACACCGAATACAAATTGAGTTTCAGACATGAACCCAGGACAATCATTTCCTAACTAACCCTATTTTAAAGGAAAAGCATCTAAAAGCTTTTATTCCCTCGGTGGGTCTCTTTAAGGTTGGCGTGATCCGAGGGGTAGATAGGGATTTGACCGAAAATGAAATCTGCTATTTCGCTGAAACATCCGTACCGATAGTAGCAGCTAAGAGGATGAACAGACGCTCCACGCAGGACGGAAAGGTCACATATATTCCAACAAGTACCATTAAGTTAACTTTTCGTTAACTTCCTTCATTTCGATTTATAGGGTTCGAACCCCTGTTGAAACTATTGTGTTTCAACCTACTATTTGTCGAAAATGTCAGCGCTATGGCCATACAAGGAAAAATTGCCGACCCCAAAACCCCAGATGTGCCAATTGCGCCCTCAATCATGAAACCCAAGAATGTACGGATTCTCGTAGACAATGTATAAACTGTTCTGGGGAACATTCAGTGGGGTCCCTTCACTGCCCCGAACACAAACACCAACAAGAATTGAAGAGAAAGCAGGCTATGGAAGTCCCTACTTTAAACTCTGAGTTATTTTTCACACCCGTCGAAAATCGATTCGGCCCACTCTTGTCCCTCCAACAATTTCCTTCTCTCCCGCGAACTTCTCCAGTTCTTCAACCACAGCCGTCCCGGAAAAGAAAATTCACGGCGGTTGTTACATCGCCTCTGCCACGACATGATCGCACACCAGGTTACGATGTTCAGGGCCATCGTGCTATCCTACACATGCCTTCCTCTTCCACGAGTGCAATTCCTCCCATGTCTTCTGCCTCTGGGAAGAGCATACAGGTTCCTCCCAGGCGGTTTGATTCTCCTGACCATTCGTCCCAAGAACTAGTCCGGGACTCGGCCCCGATAACTGCCACAATAACAGCTATTTCGAATAAAATATCTGCTTATGCTACGGCAGCGGAAAACGATTCTAAATGGTCCAAGCTACTCCTAACTATGCAGGAGGAAGTACTGCACTGCTACGGTTTCGATCAGGCTTGCATTTTGGTAGCTAACAACCTACAATTCTATTCGACACCTTTCCATTATAGAATACCGGGTACACAGGTGGTAGCCATTGTGGTGGATAACATACATTTTATTTCTATTTATTGCCCACCGAAAATCCAAAAGCACATATTCTACTAGGGCCAATTTTTTCGCGCACCTTCCGCATCCCTTTATCCTCGGGGGTGACCTTAACGGGCACCATCAGAGCTGGGGATGCGAGGTCTCGTGTCCAAAAGGGAACAAAATAGCTAAAATAGTGCCTTATATCACTTACGGATTTTGAATGAAGGCTCACCTACTCGAGTGACACCTCCTCTTACAAATAAGAGTGCTGTCGATTTAACCATCTGTGCTAGCGATCTGGCACACAGAATCGAGTGGGAGGTAGTCAAGGACACTCATTCGAGTGATCATTTCCCCATCTTTGTTGGGTTCACGGACAGTCAACCAGCCGCTACCCCCTCCCCCCCCGCTTAAAGTGAGTAGGCGCATGTTCCCCTTCAATACATTCCAATTTCAACAGTTTTCTTCTCAAAAGTTAGCTGCATTTGAAGGTCAACAGATGTCCTATGATTCCTTCACATCAACTCTCACGGAATATTTAGATTTATACCATCCGAAACAGCCACATTTCCGACCCTAAACTATTCATTATGCTCGCTGGTGGGATAATGAGTGTGTGGCTTTAATAGCAAAACAGAAGGCAGCCCTTCGCTCCTTTCGCCGTTTTGGTACGTTCCAAGCGTACTTACACTATAAAGTACTGGTTGCCCAAACTAAAAAGGTATTTAACGACAAACGCCGCGCGGCTTGGAAAGCCTTCATTTCCTCTCTCAATAGACAGTCATCGTCTAAACCTCTTTGGAGTGCAGTTGCCGACCTATCCAACCGTCTTATTAGTACTCCCGCTATTGTACACTTCAACATGGAGGCTATTTTAAGCTTCTTTCAACAACTTACTCCGGATTTTGTAGCCCCACATTATAGTTTCGCTCTTCCTCCTAGCTCCAATAAATTTTCTTCGCTCATTAGCCCAATTGATATCACAGAATTAAATTTGGCAATTAATACATCCCATAATTCAACACCTGGACGGGATGATATCTCGTATTCACTACTAAAGCAATCCCCCCGTTGGCTCGCCAGAAATTACTGCAGATTTTCAATCAGTGCCTCGAGTCGGCTCAAGTCCCTTCCACTTGGAACGACTTTTACTTGGTCCCCCTGCTGAAACCAGGGAAAAACCCTGTTCTTCCCGACAGTTATAGGGGCATATACCTGGGACAATGCATTCGAAAGATTTTCCAAAAAAATTCTTCTTAAACAGCTACAATGGTTTCTAGATTTTTATAATTTGCTGCCCGAATATCAATTTGCCTTTCTCCCGGATCGCTCTGCCACTGATGCAATTAACCTCTTTGTAACTCACATCAACCTCGCATGCTGTCGGAAAGAACCCTTATTGTCTATCTTTTTTGATCTACGGGGATCTTATGATAATGTTGACCTCCAAGTGCTATTCCAAAAAATTGCTCCATTATAACTTCCCGCCCTTTTTCGTTAATCTGCTCTTGAACTTGCTGACGCACAGAACGCTTCAATTAAAACATTTTCCTCATATTCAGGCACGTATGACAGCTACGGGCCTCCCTCAAGGAGACCTTCACAGTCCTATTTTATTTACACTTTATACGATGTCCCTCGAGAAAATTATAACCCGCAGCGCTCGCATGATACAATTCGCCGATGATCTAGTGATATATCTTAGTCTCCCATCCCTTGAAGCTATTTACAGGTCGTTACATACAACGCTTTCTGATTTTGCTACTTGGCTTCAGGATCATCACTTAGAAGTGGCTTACGATAAATGTCGAGCGGTTCTTTTCTCTTGGTCCCAGCGTACTGTTCACCCGCCTATACGATTTCAAGGTTTTTCGATCCCGATCGTCCAGTCGACTAAATATTTCGGTATTTACCTCGACAGGAAATTATTATGGCATTCCCACGTTAAAAGTCTTGTGGGAAAGTCTCTTCCCAAAAAACCTTATTTTTTGCCCTACGACAGAGATCTTGGGGATCGGATCCCAGTACTATGCTCCTGTTATATCGCAATATTATTCGTTCAACTTTGGATTATGGCTCGGGTTTCATTGACATGGTGGCGAATCAGATGCTTACTCAATTTGATTCGCTTCAATTTATTAAACTTTGTATTGGTGTTCTGCAATCACCCCCAACAATGCAACATTGGTCGAGGGTGCGGAATTCCCATTAAATCTGAGGGGAAAATTGCTTGCCTACATGTTCCTACTAAGGACTCTCTCTCTCTCAACTCACACCCAATCCTCCCTAAATTATCATTATTAGTCCGTTACTATCACGATAAAGGTACACCTCTACACCGTTACCCAGCATTTATCCGGGCATATTATTACTTTAATTCCCTTCGCACTTCTATTATTCGTATCCCGTCAACAACCAACTACATTCTTCCCTATCAAGCAAATTATTATGTCCCTGCTCTGATTTTACTAGCCTTATGTGGTTCTCCACCCATTGGCCCGGCCCGGACACACGGTGCTAGGGAATATGTCCGTCTAGCTTTGTCTTAGGATGTTCATTCTCTTTCACCAATATTTTTTACTGACGGGTCCAAATCTCAAACCCCTCCAGGTGTAGGGGCGGCCTTTTTCTCACCCGAGTTACTCATTTCCAAACAATTTTCACTTCCATCGGAGACAACTATTTTTACGGCGGAGGCTTTTGCCATCCGTCATGCCTTTACATCAAGTATTCGCATCTAGATAATGAGATAATGCCTACATTGCATCAGATTTCCTGAGTGGGCTTCAAGCCTTAAACAATCCCAGCTGCCGGTCCAATTGGTATATTCAAAATCTTCGTAAAATCTGTTTCTATCTACACCAACTAGGTAAAAGGAATACCTTACTTTGGGTTCCGGGCCACTCAAATATTTCAGGTAATGAACAGGCGGATGCTTTAGCCCAGGCGGCAGCTCAAGGTCAGGGTGTCGCGTACCATTTGGCGCTACCCTTCACTGATTATTGGAGCGGTTGTCGAGAGAATATAAGACAGTTATGGCAGGATGAGTAGAGCCACCCCTTGTGTCGTACAGGGCGGAGTTTGTTTACGATCCTTCCGAACGTCCCACGCTCTCCGTTGTTTACTAAACATTCTTATACTAGACGTCACATTACTAATATTGTCCGTTTGCGACTAAATCATATGTGCACGCCTGAGCAATTATTTCGTATGTCGTTGGTTGATTCTAACCTCTGTAAATGTCGTACTTCGGTTGGTACAATTAGTCATATTTTGTTTCAGTGTCCGTTGCTCGAAGTTAGTAGGCGAAAATGGTTACAGCCGTTTTTCCGGAAACAATTCGCGTTACTCACCCAATTGTCATGTTGGATACTCAATCCCACGTCCACTATGGTGATTGCTTTATCGAATTTCCTTTCTGATACCAACACTTTCCTGTAATTTATGTCCCTTTGTCACTTCCTTATGTGTTGACCAGGTAATGTGCGTGTGTGTAGAAAGTCGCCAAATCAGTGTTGTCTCGCGTGAAGTTTTGTACCTTGTGTCCTTGTGTTACTCCTGTGTGTGTAGATTAGTAGTTGAATTCTTACCCTCCTTTTTAAATTTTAGCCCTTGCGTTTTCGCCTCCAGCCATACTTTGTGTTTTATTATCAGATCTGTGACTGGCTACACCGCTGTTACGCGAAGCCCATCAAATTACCAAGACAAGACAAGACAAGACAAGACAAGACAATTCTTCTCTGTTTCTGTAGAATGTCTTATCTGTCATAGCTCATTTTCTGGAGACTCCAACTCTCCTGGGCTTTAGTGTAATTAATTTTTATCAAAATAACTATTCGAACATGTCGTTGGTTGAAGTTCTTTGATTATCTTTTATATTATTCTCTTTGATAGGTTTCGATTCGAGAAATACTGTGTCTGTATGGAAGCGCGTGAAGACCCCTTTTGAGATATGTTTGCATAATAGTGTTAATGGAAAATCTGATAATTTGTGAAGTTTAACTGGTTGACATGATTACATTTACTATTGATTTTGTTTGTTGACGCAGGTTATTTTATTTATTGTTTTTTTGGCATTGTGTACCGTCAATAAGTGTTAGTAGATGAGATTTGTACTTTTTGTTTGTGGATAGTAATGGCTTCTGAATTCGGGATAAGAGATAAAATTGTAGACGAAGATGAGTGTGAAGAAGGAGAAATAAAAGATGATGATGCTTTCGAAGATGTTAGCTCGGCGGATGAGACTTCTTCGTTAGACGGTCGAAAATGTCGAAATTCATTCAGTTATAAATTACGTCACGTTTCTCCAACCTACGGATCTCTTTCTCCCTCGCGGCCGAGGGATTCTGAAGTTTGTTTTAGAAAGTCGAGATCACACTATTCTACTTCTCCAGAAGGTGACCGGAATGTTAAATTGAACTATAGGAAGGGTACAACTTCTGATAGAGTACACTTAGGATCGAAACTGACGAGTAATCCGTCGGATCGAAAATTGCATCGTTATACCCGATCACACGAACACTACAAAGCTCCAGAAAGTGATAACGTGACAGTGGGTAAGTTGGGAACGGAGGTAACTTCAATTTATTTATGCCTATGCCTATTTGAAATGATGTTGATTTGAGTTGTAGGTGTAAATTATTCTGTGATATTTTACTTTGACCTGAAATCATCTGGTTAGTCGTTCATCATGGTGGCTTGGTTGTTTGTGCAAACCTAATTTTAAATATAGATACAATATATTTAACGGTTCTTTGTTATTAGTCTTGAAAATCACTATTGTAGCTTAATTGTTTGTATATTCATTGATGTAGACGTCCTCCCCCATTCCTGTTCCAGACTCGCTCTGGATAGTGTGACCCTCCCCTTCATTCTGTCCTTCCACCATTCTCTTTGAACAATGTTGACAACGAATCCTCTGTCCTTAATGAAACCTGTCACTGTATCCTTTCATCTAGTTCTGGGCTGGCCTCTAGTCCTTTTCCCTGTTATAGTTTACTTGTATGCCTGCTGTGACATTCTTCTGGCATTGTCGTCGTTTGTTCAGGCCTCTTCAGCTTTTCTGAAACATTTCTGTTCTGCAGTCTCCAAACACCAACTGTCTGTCTTGTCACGTCTACCCAGTCATTTGCTTATCAGTATGCGAGTATATGCCTTCGTTTAAAAGTTAATTTGAAATGACGGGGCGAGTTGGCCATGTGGTTAGGGGCGACATCTGTGAGCTTGCATCCGGGAGATAGTCAGTTCGAGCTCGACTGTTGGCAGCCTTGAAGAAGGTTTTCTGTTGTTTCCCATTTTCAAACCAGGTGACCTTAATTAAGACCACGGCCGCTTCCTTCCCACTCCTAGGCCTTTCCTATCCATTGTCTCCATAAGACATATCAGTGTAGGAGCGACGTAAACCAACTTGTAAAAAATAATTTGAGAATATTTATCTTTCTGTGTTGGGTTAATACTTGGGTGGTACTTTGATGTCCACTTTGGATGTTGGAATCATAGAAAAATATCTTATTATATTTGAAGTAGCAGAGATCCTTCCTCGATGCTTGCCAGGGACCTGCCAACACGCCCATAGAAGTATTCTTTCTTATATACGTAGCCTTACCATAAATACTGTCACAAACATTTTATTTAATTTCCACAAGGCGATGGAAGATATTTTAATACCATGATAGCAGTAGTTATATGGATATGAGGAACACAAATCACAAATAATTTTTTGAAATGGCCATTATTAGGGTGCACAGTCCTTGAGTCTTTGAGGCCACTCATCAATTGCATTAAGCAGCACCTTGGCTGGGAATTCTTCTGTTGCTTTTGAAAGAGAGCACTTCAGACTATTAATGTTTGGATGTCTCTTCTTGCATGCGGGGAGAGAATGTGCTGGCACATCTAGGATGTCATACTTGCGGGACCTCCTTGGGTAGTAGGAGTTTCAGTTGGGGAGGAACTAAATAATTTTACCAATTTACATCTTTTCACTCCCCTTCTCCTGCCACCTTCAGCAGTCTTCTTACATTTATTTACTCCTTATACGAATTGAACTTCTAGTACCTGTTGTACATCCCTGGCGGCATGTCAATTTGAACCACCAATCTTGAAGTCCATAGTCTGTTAGCTTCACCACTCAGTTAACGTGCCACTTGACAGGTTAAGATTTAATTCAGACTAGTCAATATGGACCAAACACAATATTAACCTATCATGGTTAAATTTATTAACAGTAAGATTTCAAAGTCATATATATTGTATAGGCTATACGGATACGTATGGTGGTACATTACCATTGCGACCGATGGCATTGTGAAGTACTTTGTATTTACCATGAAAGATGTCATTGTCATATGTGACTAAATTATCAACATAACTTTGAGAAACTGTAAATTGTACATGAAACCCAAATCTCGAGTTTCATTACCACAACTCATTCTTTGTTTAAAAAGGAGACTGTGTAGCTTATCCACGTTCCTTTCAGCCACGTTGCCACAAAGATTGCAAAATAACATTAGAGGACAAATTCAAATATTAAAAATAGAAATAGTCTGGAACATAGATTGGTGACGTTGGACATCATGCCTGTCATCATTCATGAGTTGTCATGCGTGTGTGAGATGGGATGCTGTGCTAGTCGAAAATAGTAAGCCCGTATTTTGCACAATAATAGTGAAAAAGGAAGTTCAACTTTAAAAAAATAATTTACTTGACGTCTCACCGACACAGGTCTTATGGTAACGGTGGGATAGGAAAGGGCTAGAAGTGGGAAGTAAGTGGCTGTGGCTGTAATTAACCCCTTAACTGGGTTTGACGCCTTAGGCGTCAACAGCTGTCACACTAATATTGGGTTTGACGCCTTTAGGTGTTCTTGTACTTCTAAATGTGTTCTTATGTAGGGTTAGCATCCTATAAGCTGCCTCTGTGGTTCAGTTGTTAGTGTGTCGGCCTCCGGATCCCAAGATAGCAGGTTCAAACCCGGCATAGGTAGTCAGATTTTTGAAGGGCGGAAAAAAGTACGTTCGACACTCCATGTCGTACGATGTCAGCATGTAAAAGATCTCTGGTGGCACATTTGGTGTTCACCCGACAAAATTCATTAAATCTCAGCCATAGACGCCCAAGAGAGTTTCGGTTTACTTGGTCTGCTATCTAGTGGGCCTAGAGTAGAACGGAACGTCGAAATTGACGAGCAGACAGCCAGATGACGTCAAATTGAAATGTCTGCACACGGTAGCTGAGGCCATGCGATTATTATTATTATTATTATTATTATTATTATTATTATTATTATTATTATTATTATTATTATTATTAGCATCCTATAGGCGACTGACTTTTCTTAATCACTTCTGCCCTCCTATTGTAATTTAAAATAACGTCGCCATAAGACCTATCTGTGTCGGTGTGACGTAAAGCCCCTAGCAAAAAAAAAAAAAAAAAAAATTTAAAATAAATCCCATTCATATTAGATGTGATTATTGCTGTCCTATTAATTTCTATCTGGTCTCACGCCAGTCGGGTAGTTCGCGCCTAGGCGTCAGTCCAACAGCGTCTCGTGTAGCGCACCTGCCTCTTACCCAGAGGACCCGGGTTCGATTCCCGGTCAGGTCAGGGGTTTTTATCCGGAGCTGAGGGCTGGTTCGAGGTCCACTCAGCCTAAGTGATTAGAATTGAGGAGCTATCTGACGAGATAGCGGCCCCGGTCTCGAAAGCCAAGAATAACGGCCAAGAGGATTCGTCATGCTGATAACACGACACCTCGCAATCTGCAGGCCTTCGGGCTGAGCAGCGGTCGCTTGGTAGGCCAAAGCCCTTCAAGGGCTGTAGTGCCATGGGGTTTGTTTTTGTTTTTTGTATTTACATCTGCCGCACGCTACTGTACCCATTCCAGAAGTGCGCGTTTCGCTGAATAATTACCCACTGGCTGGTTGATGTTATGAAACTATTCCCCAGTTAAGGAGTTAAGGTACAGCCTCAGCAATTGCCTGGTGTGAAAATGGGAAACAGCAGAAAACCACCTTCAGGGCTGATGACAGTGGGATTCGAACTCTCTATCTCTCGAATGCAAGCTCACAGTTGCATGACCCTAAGATAACGGCCAACTCGCTCGGTTCATTGCAACTGTAGTTAACTGGATGTTTCTTTTCTTTAAGGAACAGTGTGTACAATTAATTAATTTCCTGTTTTACTGATTGCCAGAGTCGCCATGTAATACAGATTTTCTGTAGTTTTTACGATTTTCTCCTATATACTATGGCAATATGGAAGCGGTACTATTATGGATTTCATGAAATTGCAATACTCATTGTAAATTCTCAATTTCTTCTGCAAATATGAAGAAAACCAGGTCTCATACGTTGGAGACTCTGTTAGAAATCATTTCATGAAAAAGTGACGAAATAGCAACATTTGTACCGTTAACCACTGGCGTAAAATCTTGTAAATTCCCGGTATGTGCTCGGTTTCTGTTTATTATCCGTGATTTAGTAACGAGTTGCCTGCGCTGATTATTACTTCCGTTGTCCAGCTCCATGGCTAAATTTTTAACGTTCTGGCATTTGCTCCAAGAGGTTTTGGTTTTGATTCACGGCCGGGACGGGGATTTTAAATTTCATTGGTTTCATTGGCTTGGGGTGAGGGAAGGTGAAAAATAAGATGTCCAATATGACCATGAGTATGTAGTGTAAATGTATGTATGTTCCAGCTTAGCTGTCAACCAAACTTGGTGCACATATGACTTAGTATCTGGAGAAAAATACTTTGAGGATAAGACACCCCGTAGCACCTCATTGTTTGAGGGTTGGGAAGGAGAGACATGTAAAAATCTTCGAAAACGACCAATATTAGTGTCAAATCCATACTTTTCGGGGTCGCTGAGATGAATACTGACAGTATGGATGCCATTTAAATCTCCACAAGCATTGGGGAGGGGGGGTGTGGAGGGGTGAAAAGGGGTGAAAAAAGAAAGAAAATTTCAAAATAATAGAGTTTGTGTATGTATGTATGTATGTCAGCTCTCAACTAAACTGTACATATGTGACTTACTATCTGGAGAAAAATAACTGTGGGGTAAGACACCCCTAGAACCTCTATGTTGGGGGTTGAGAGTGAGTGACGTAAAATTATCGAAAATTATCAGTATTAGTGTCAAATCCATACTTTTCGGGGTCGCTGAGATGAATTGTGACATTGTGACACTCTTCAATCAATCCCTACTAATCTGCATTTAGGGCAGTCGCCCAGGTGGCAGATTCCCTATCTGTTGTTTTCTTAGCCTTTTCTTAAATGATTGCAAAGAAATTGGAAATTTATTGAACATCTCACATGGTAAGTTATTCCAATCCCTAACTCCCCTTCCTATAAACTATTATTTGCCCCAATTTATCCTCTTGAATTCCAACTTCATCTTCATATTGTGATCTTTCCTACTTTTGAAGACACCACTCAAACTTATTTGTCTGCCAATGTCCTCCCACGCCATCTCTTCACTGACAGCTCGGAACTTAGTCGAGCAGCTCGTCTCCGTTCTTCCAAGTCTTCCCAGACCAAACTTTGCAACATTTTTGTAAAGCTACTCTTTTGTTGGAAATCGCCCAGAACAAATCAAGCTGCTTTTGTTTTTTGGATTTTTTCCAGTTCTTGAATCAAGTAATCCTGGTGAGGGTCCCATACACTGGAACCACACTCTAGTTGGTGTCTTACCAGAGACTTATATCTCCTATACTTTACATCTTTACTATAACCTCTAAATACCCTCATAACCATGTGCAGATATCTGTAGAGCCTACCCTCTGTTTACAATCATATTTATGCGATTATGCCAATGAAGATCTTTCCTTATATTAATAATAATAATAATAATAATAATCGTATGGCCTCAGCTACCGTGTGCAGACATTTCAATTTGACGCCATCTGGCTGTCTGCTCGTCAATTTCGACGTTCCGTTTTACCACTAGATGGCAGACCGAGTAAACCGAAACTCTCTTGGGCGTCTATGGCTGAGATTTAATGAATTTTGTCGGGTAAACACCAAATGTGTCCCCAGAGATCTTTTACATGCCGACATCGTACGACATGGAGTGTCGAATGGACTTTTTTCCGCCCTTCAAAAATCCGACTACCTCTGCCGGGTTTGAACCCGCTATCTTGGGATCCGGAGGCCGACACTCTACCGCTGATCCACAGAGGCAGCTTTTCCTTATATTAATACCTAGGTATTTACAATGACCCCCAAAGGGAACTTTCACCCTATCAGCGTAGTAATTAAAACGAGAGGACTTTTCCTATTTGTGAAACTCACAACCTGACTTTTAACCCCGTTTATCATCATGCCATTGCCTACTGTCCATCTCGCAACATTATCGAGGTCATTTTGTAGTTGCTCACAATCTTGTAACTTATTTATTACTCTGTACAGAATAACATCATCTGCAAAAAGCCTTATCTCTGATTCCACTTTACACATTAACTTTTGTATCTTACAGTAAATGTCATTGCTGTCATAGATAAATTTTAATACTTCTTTAGTATTAGTCACCTCCTCTATCTGGACATTATCCTTATAACCAACAATCTTTACATACTGCTGACTGAATACTTCTGCCTTTTGAAGATCCTCGCATACACAGTCCCCTTGTTCATTAATGATTCCTGGAATATCCTTCTTGGAAACTGTTTCTGCCTTAAAGTACCTATACATACTCCTCCATTTTTCACTAAAATTTTTACGGCCGTCAGTTATGCTTGCCATCATGTTAACCTTTGCTGACTTCTTTGATAGAACATTATAAATTTTCCAGCTAACTCATCCTGGTTGCCAGCGGTGGCTCCAAGTAGCCTACGCAGTGGCCTCCACGATATGCACCGGCCAGTGTGTTAGTAGGTGTGTTAGGTACCAACTGATGAGCCCAACCTAGCACATGAGGGTGAAACGCTGGCAACCAGGAATGAGTTAGCTGGAAAATTTATAATGTCCAATAACGGACCATTTATATTGGTATTTTAAATTTATTCATTCGGGACAAATATTTCAGATTCCGTATGGGAATCAACATCTGTATCATCTGATAGCCAAGCAGGCATCAATTTTTGATGAAGAAACAAATTCTCTCATAGTGCATTGGCACTGCCAGTGGCTCCAAGTAGCCTACGCAGTGGCCTCCACGATATGCACCAGCCAGCGTCTTGGTAGGTGTGCTAGGTACCAACTGATGAGCCCAACCTAGCACACGAGGGCGAAACGCTGGCAACCAGGAATGAGTTAGCTGGAAAATTTATTATGTCCAATAACGGTCCATTTATATTGGTATTATAAATTTACTTCTTTGATAGATTCAGTTTCCGATTTTAATATCTTCCTTTTTTTCACATTTATTTTTAACTATCACAAAAACAGCTTTGTGATCAGTAATACCATCTATTACTTCGGTTTCTCTATAGAGCTCATCTGGTTTTACCAGCACCACATCCAGAATATTCTTCCCTCTGGTGGTTCCATCACTTTCTGAAACAGATGCCCTTCCCATATTAACTTATTTGCCATTTGTTGTTCATACTTCCTGTCGTTTGCATTACGTTCCCAATTGAAATTTGAGATCACCTGCTACAATCACGTTCTTTTCCTTTTCGTTTCCCACATAGCTGATTATCTTATCAAATAATTCTTAATCAGCGTCTGCGCTACCCTTTCCTGGTCTGTACACTCCAAAGACATCAAGTTGCCTATTATCTTTAGAGATGAGCCTTACCCCTAAAATTTCATGGTTGTCATCTTCAAATTTTTCATAGCTTACAAATTCTTCTTTCACCAGAATGAATACTCCTCCTACCATTCCTATCTCTACGATACACCCTCCAGTTACATGAGAAAATTTCTGCATCCATTATATAATTTCTCTGCCATGATTCAACTCCTATAACAATATCTGGTAAGTATATATCTATTAAATTACTTAATTCTATTTCTTTCTTTACAATACTTATACAGTTTACCACTAACATTTTTATGACGTCCCTACTTTATTTCCAGTTCCCTGTTCCTTTAAAACCGCTCCCAAGGCCACCCCGTTTCCCTGAATGTACCTCCATATAACCCTTCTAAACAAATTTCCTAACTTATATGTACCATTGCAGTTTAAGTGAAGGTCATCCGAGTGCAGATCGCTATCTCCTACAAACCCATTAGGATCTGGAAATCTCGCTCCCAGTTTCCCACATACCCCTTCCCTAGTGTCATTTAAATCCCCCATTCACCTTCCCGTCAGTATCCCTCCTACACAGTGTTCCACTGATAACAATCTCCGCTTCCTTAAACTTCACCCGTGCTGCTTTTACCAGGTCCCACACATCCCCAACTATGTTGGTACTTATACCTACTTGTCTTATGTTCTTACTACCGATGTGAAACAGTACCAACTTCCCCTTTCCCTCCTCCTTCTCTTCTACTTTCTTCAACATCTCCCTTAACCGAATTCCTGGATAATACTATACCTTGGTACCCTTTCTTCCACACACTTTCCCGGCATGTCTAACGATGGAATCCCCCATAACCAGAGCCTCAACCCTACCCACCTCCATTTGATCCCCTCCCCTCCTGGTCAGCCCTATCTTTCCTGACAGCTGCAGAAGCTGTTTCCTCCTCCCTTTTTTCCACCCCATGACCCTGTTCCACCTGTCTTTTCCTATCCACTACTCCACATTTCCCTTTCCTACCTCTTCCCTTTCTCCTACTTCCACACTTCTCAGCAACAGTTCGCTGTTCCTCATCTTTCCTCGGTTGTTCTACCTGCAGTGACTCGTACCAATTTCTCAGACACCTTTCCAGAATTCTGATCCTGAATGGACCCCTTAGCCTGCAATCTCCTACCCCTTAAAACATTAGACCTCCTGTCTTCTACAATTCCCCATTTTCCTTCCCATCCCTCTTTTACACCTACTGTATCCTGTACATTTTTTGAGGGAGGCCTACTTTCCTTCCTGTCTTCTGAGAGAATCCTAACTATCTCCCTCAAGCTCTCCAACTCCTCCCTCATACTCCTTAACCCATTGAGCCCTGCATATTTGTTGGATTGAAACTGCATTGGCGCTGGGATTATTTTGGAGGAAATATAGTGTCGATTCATGTCGTGAGAAATTTCTTACTTACAAGACCACTCAAGATTTAAATATACATGAAAACAAAAGGCTTTCATACCACAAACTGCGGAACAAGGAATACAGTAAAACATTTTATTTTATTAGCATCACGGGTCCGTACTCAGTCCGCCTGCTGAGCTGTAACACGGCCTTGTTTTTGCATTTCCTCTTCGATTTCCACATCTATTTGTTCTTCGGGAGCATTGCTAACACTAATACTAATATTACTACTAATTTCACTGAAAAAATTACATTCCTAATCATCATTACTTCCTAAAAGGGGTTATATATCTGTAAATATCAGTTCTATACTGGCAGCCATCTTGTTCACAAACGAATCTCAAAGTCGAGAGATAGCCCACTTCAAACTAATATTACCAAGCACACTATCGATATATATTAGCAAAGAGCATATAACATTGCAAAGAAAGAATCCCTACACAAATCACAATTGCAACCCACTCTGCTATCTCTTGAGGAAAAGTTGAGTTACGTAGTGAAATGAGACAATGGCACAGTTCCATGGTCCGGCATTTGGTCCACCGAGACGAAGCACGGAACGGTTCCGTGGCTCGGGCCCAATGAGTTAATGCCTGGCCACACCCACAGTTCCTACACTTGCACTCCTTAGCCATTCTTTACTGAATAATGAAAAGAGAAGGAAAAATAAGATAACTTATTCTGTGCAAAATAGAAATGAAAGGAAAGAAATTTGTCTAGGATAGTCACAAAGATCACACGACAAAAAGTTAATTAATATAGGCTGCTACTACTACACTACAATACTACTCAATTGTACGATTTTTTAATCCTACAACTCCCTAACAGGATGAAAATTGCTGTTAATTTCTGGAAACAGTAATATGCAAGAAATACACAATTCTTAACTGCAGTTATGTCTACCCTAATTACTACAACATAATTCTAGTAAGAGTTACTATAGACACCACAGATACGATACTATACTACACAAATATTTCACAATAATAGAATAAACACACTATTTTCTAATAAGATATTATAATACACTACAATAATTTTAAACTACGTTCAGGCGTATTCTAATTACAACAGGTTATTACCATACACAAACAGAAAAGAAAATTACCATTAAAGTTTGAAATTCGCAAAACTACTGAAAATAATAGAATAGGCACTCTAATTTCTAATAAGTTACTATACTACACTACAATAATGTTTAAACTATGTTCAGACAGATCCTAATTACAGTAGGTTATTACTAATCACAAATAGAAATGAAAATTCCAATTAGGCCTAAATTAGGTATTTGGAAGAAGTACCAGTACTCAAAGATTACCAACAAAGTTAAATACGTAGACAGATTAATATTAGTACTACTTTATCCTACTATGCTGTAATAGAAATGAAACCTGCCATTTACACAAAAATACACACAAATATAACAGGCAAGATACTATCTAATATACCGTACCTTCACTACAATTGTCAACTGAAATGTGGTTATGTGATCATTACAGATGGTGGATTACTATTTGTTTGGTTGCTAGCTCTATTTAGTTCACCTAACGATATGTGGAACAGTGGCAGCACTGGTCAAGAACTTGGAGTGAGAGGAGAGTGGCATGATGGGAGGAAGTGTAAGAGAGTAAGATTTTGGTCATGCCACGCGTGTTTTCGCACGATGTATTTGTTAGCTTTTAAGTGGTATATAGTGTAAAATAAACGTGTGTTTTCATCCACTTAGATTTAACTTATTTAGTGAGCTACCAGAGAGGTGTTGTTTATACCAGATTCAACATTTTTTGGTCCTGTGCAGTGTGCAAACCGTAGGCCTATGTTCAAATTGATACGGTACCTTAGCGTAGCGTGTTTCACTTCACCGCATCGGCATCATTGTTTCATTAAATATTCCTACTCGTGGGAGTACAGGTGGGCCGAATACATTTCAGTGTGACGTATGGGATTTTCATTGTGCATTATTAAACTGAGATATGCTGTAACAGCACGCTTGAACCACGAGGTTCGTCCATGCGTAGAATGTCAAGGAAATATTTACGTTGCTGTCGTGCGCGATGTGAACAATTTAGGAAGTTATAGTGCCAGGATCATTTTCAATGTGAAATCTTACGCATCAGTGTTAAGGTGCAAGAAGAAAACGTGTGGATTTCGGCGGGAAGCGCTATGTTGTAGAGCAAAATAGCCGCGCCATCATAGAACAGGGCTGCCACCACACTTTCAGCCAGTGGAGCCAACAGTGACAGTACAACGCCAGAACAAGGAGCAGTGCAGCCAACGGGGATTTCAACTCACGAGTCAGCCACCAGGAGCAGCATCATCGTGTCTTCGAGGGGTGAGTGCAGTCTGGTTAACTTGTCATTCCTTGTTATTCCTTGCGTGTCCTTCCCATAATGGAAGAAATTCTAAAGCGAACATTGATGAAGAAAAGGGCTGTTGTGAAATCTCGAGTTACTCGCTTAGGAAACTTTATCAGTAATTTTCAAGGAGAAAACTTAAATGATATCAAAGTGAGACAGGATCTTTTACAAAGAAGTATCGAAGAATACAACGATGTTCAGAGTCAACTCGAAATAAATGACGACATTAGTCACGATTCTGATAGGGAAACATTTGAAGAAAATTGTTTAGATTTTCAGTCAAAAATTCAAACTTTCGTTAACTAACACTGCCTTGCCTTCCTCTCCTATAGACAGTTCAACCACAACCAGTGTTCACTTACTCAAATTACCTACTATTTCTTTGCCTAAATTTAAGGGTTCTATTGCAGAATTCATGCACTTTCATGACACCTTTTAGTCGCTAATCATCAGTAACGATTCTCGGACTGACACACAGTGCTATTATTACTTGCTGTCATGTGTATCAGATGAAGCCCATAAATTAATTGAAAACCTTCCAGTAACGCAAGAAAACTTCAAAGTAGCATGGGACTTAATATGTAATTGTTATCATAACCCAAGGCTCATCTTAGATCTTCACGTCAAAGAGCTTCACTTCCAGTTGTTAAGGGTGAATCGCCCAAAGACCCATGTGTGCTCATAAATCAGCTGTGTAGCAATCTCAATGCGATAGGAGCCTTGAAAATTAAGATCCCCTTGCATGAGGTCATCCTATCACATTTAGTACTCCAACGGATAAGCCTATGTCTATAGTACGAGAACTCGACCTCAGGGGACAAATGCCTAAGTTTACAAGACTTAATCCTCTTTCTTGAAAGTAACTGCCAGACACTAGAAATCGTGTCCTTCCATAAGACCGGAGCAGAGAAGCAAGAAATAGGTAAGGTCAGCGGATCTTCCAAGCCTTCCACCAGTTCATACACCTCCATTTCCTCATCATGTGAACTTGTGGTGCTTCTCATTTCCTCTATCGGTGCTCTAAATTTAAGGATATGTCTGTTAATGACCGTATCAAGTTAGAGACCACAGGCTCTGTCTCAATTGTTTGAAAGGTGACCACATTGCAAGCAGTTGCACTTCCGTCAGTTGTAGAATGTGTAACCAAAGGCATCACACCCTGCTACATTATCAGCAAGAAACCCGGAGGTCATCAAATTCGACAGGCTATCCCCCACAACAGCAGTCATATTGCTCTTTGAAAGGAGCATTTCAACAACACAGAGTTCTCCTATCAACTGTTGTGGTTCATATTAAGGACAGTAGTGGCACAGTTCATGAATGTCGAGCCTTACTGGACAGTGGTTCTCAGATGAATTTCATGTCGCATGACCTTGCGAACTGACTAGGACTCAAACTAAGTCGCCATTTTATGCCAATCAGTGGCATTAGCAATATGAAAACAGTGGAATCTTCACATATTTGCCAAGTTTCCATCTCTTCCAGAGTTGGTGATTATGGGAGATCCATTGTTTGCTCTGTGTTAGGACAAATAACTGGTCAACTTACTACTACTACTACTCCTCCTCCTCCTCCTCCTCCTCCTCCTCCTAGAATTGACTGTGATGACTGGAACTTGCCTCCGGACATAGTATTAGCAGACTCACGGTTTAACCAACCACACGATATTGATCTTCTCCTGGGAGCAAGTGTGTTCTATGATATCTTACTACCCGGGCAGCACACAAGGGAAGGCTATCCCACTCTTCAAAACACTACTCTTGGCTGGGTACTTGCTGGCTGTATACCCAACCCCTCTGTACAGCATCGAAGTGCTACGACTGAGGCTTTATTTTTAAAGGGCGACATGCTGCACGCACAGGTTGAGTGCTTCTGGGCACAGGAAGAAGTGAGGACCAATCCACTCACAAAGGAAGAAAGCGAATGTGAAGAACACTTTCAGAGGTACACCACTCGAGAAGAAACGGGACGTTTCGTGGTTAAACTGCCCCTTCGTTCCAATCGGAGCAACCTAGGAGACTCGCTGGACACTGCTAAGAAACGTTTCCATTATTGGAAAGAAGACTAGAAAGACAGCTTGCACTGAAGGAGGAATATACTAACTTCATGCAGGAATATCACCAACTGGTACACATGGAGGAAGTCGAAGCCCCTATTCAAAGTCAAGGATCCTACTACTTGCCCCATCATGCTGTTGTAAAGAAAGGTAGCACTACGACGAAGGTTAGGGTAGTCTTTGATGCGTCATCTAAAACTATATCAGTATCTCTAAATGACATCATGACGGTCGGACCCACAGTGCAACAAGATCTGTTCTCCATTGTCCTTCGGTTTTGTACCCACAAGTACGTCATAACTGCAGATATCGAGAAAATGTATCGCCAGATTAACGTCCATCCTGAAGACCACGATATACAGAGAATTGTTTGGCGCAGCTCACCCCATCAACCGCTGAAGACCTATAGGCTTACAGCGGTGACCTATGGAACAGCAGCAGCTCCATTCTTAGCAACCAGATGTCTGATTCAGTTGGCAAGGGAAGAGCAACGAAGATTTCCACGAGGCTGTGGAGTTGGCATGTGATTTCTATGTTGATGACCTGCTGACTGGAACCAATTCCATCCAAGATGCCCATCAGTTACAGGCGGAATTGACTTCCCTTCTAAATACAGCAGGACTTAGGAAATGGCGAGCTAATAACCCTGACATTGATGCTCGATATTACTGGACGGACTCTACGATAGTTCTAGCTTGGATAGCAGGTTTACCCAATTCTTGGAAGACTTTTGTGGTTAACAGGGTGTCACAAATACAGGACTTGTCAATAGTAGAGGACTGGAAATACATTCCCTCTCAAGACAATCCCGCAGACTGTATTTCAAGAGGACTTGAACCACAGAAACTTGAGACAATGCTGCTGTGGTGGGCGGGACCTAGTTGTCTTCAGAATCATCCATCAACTTGGCCAGTCTTAAAGGAAACCATCTCTAACATACCAGAAGAGCGAGCGCCAGCTATGTGCCTCGTGACAGTTAACCATGACCTGGACAACTACCTTAGACGCTTTTCCAGTTGGTCTAGACTGCAACGAGTGACAGCCTATTTGCTTAGATTTCTTCAAAATCTTCGAAGTAATGATACTGAGAGGCGTCGTGGGCCATTGACCACGGCTGAGTTACGCGATTCCTTGAAGGTTGTCGTTGGCATGTCGCAAGGTTCTACCTTTACGCAAGAACTACATAGCCTGCAACAGGGGAAGACGATCACATCTGAAAGCAAACTTGTGGCGCTCCATCCTTTTCTTGACAGCGCCAATTTGATTAGGGTGGGCGGTAGACTTGAAAACTCTTCAGCCCCCTACGACCAGAAACATCCCCTCATATTGCATCCCAAACACCATATCACCAAACCCATAATCCTGCATGAACATCATAGGCTTTTACACGCGGGAAGTCAGTTGGTGTTAGCTTCTCTACGTCGGAGATTCTGGTTCACTAATGGAAAATCTATCCTTAGACAGGTCATTCACAACTGTCTCACTTGTTTCAAGTTAAAGGCAACCACGGCAAACCAACTCGTGGGTCAGCTATCCCCAGCAAGGGTTAACTTCAGTAAACCATTTTCCAACTGTGGAGTTGACTATGGCGGTCCCTTGTATGTCAAGCATGGCACCCCTAGGAGCAGGACACGAACCAAATGTTACATTGTCCTCTTCGTGCGTGTATGGCCACGAAAGCAGTTCATCTCGAGCTTGTTAGCAGTCTTATCTACTGAGGCATTGATTGCAGCTCTACGGAGGTTCATCTCATGATGTGGATGATGCAGCAAGATCTTCAGTGATAATGGAACCTGCTTCGTTGGAGCAATGAGAAAGCTGAAGAAGTTGCAGCACCTGATGAGGTCCCGCAGTCATCAGTCTGCTGTTAAGGAGTTTGCGTCCAACGAAGGTATTGACTGGCACTTCATTCCACCTCATGCTCCCCATTTTGGAGGTCTTTGGGAAGCAGGAATCAAGTCAGTGAAGAATCACCTTAAGAGGGTCGCCTTTGAAGAAATGTACACGCTTTTAACTCAGATTGAAGCGTGCTTAAACTCCCGACCAATAACCCCCTTACCCAACAATCCTGATGAATTTTCTTTCCTCACTCCTGGACATTTTTTGATTGAAGAATCACTCTCATCCTTCCCTGAACCAGACTGTCTTACTACTTCAATTTCATATGCATCCAGATGGCAGCTAGTTCAGCGGTGTCGACAGCAAATATGGAAGCGATGGCCATGTGACTCTCTCAATTACAGCAGCGAACCAAATGGCACAACCCCAAGACCAACGTCCAGACAGGAACACTTGTCCTTATCAAAGAGGACAATCTTCCACCCCTTATGTGGCAGACTGGCACCATAGAGGAGGTACATCCTGGAGCTGACGGTCATGTTCATGTGATGTCTGTGCGCACTGTGAAGGGAACCTACCAACGACCAGTGACCAAGATATGCCGGTTTCCTACCTACTGACCTATGAGGCACCCATTATCTGTGGACGTGTAGTTGTATGTTTTTTCTGCTATTGATTCATATGTCCATGTATCTTTTGTTATACTACAGCATCAGATGACTGAACTGTGCAGAGTTTACAGTGTGATTGTTTTTGTTTTGGTGATTTGCAATGTACATACTCCTTTCTGTGTCAATTTGTTCATTCATTTGTAATTTGTAGTCCAAATTAGGTGGGTTGCTTAGCTCTGTTTAGTTCACCTAATGACATGTGGGACAGTGGCAGCACTGGTCAAGAACTCTGAGTGAGAGGAGAGTGGCATGATGGGAGGAAGTGTGAGAGAGTAAGAGCTCGATCATGCCACGCGTGTTTTCACACGATGTATTTGTTAGCTTTTAAGTGGTGTATAGTGTAAAATAAACATGTGTTTTCATCAGTTAGATGTAACTTATTTAGTGAGCTACCAGAATAGAGCCTCCGTGGCTCAGACGGCAGCGCGTCGGCCTCTCACCGCTGGATACCGTGGTTCAAATCCCGGTGACACCATGTGAGATTTGTGCTGGACAAAGCGGAGGTGGGACAGGTTTTTCTCTGGGTACTCCGGTTTTCCCTGTTATATTTCATTCCAGCAACACACTCCATTATCATTTCATCGCATTTATCACTCATTAATAAAAATCACCTTGGGAGTGGCGACCCCATTGTAATAACAGCCTGATTCATTCATTACATCCCTGACCCGCTCAATGACTGGAAAACAGGTTGTAGGTTTTCATTTCATTTTCAGTGAGCTACCAGAGAGGTGTTGTTTAGACCAGATTCAACACTATTATTTTCCCTACTCCGCAGGATGGAGATTCTGTTTAGGTCCAGCCTCTTTCAGCATGTGGGCTCTAAAGGGGAGGGGGGGAAGTTAAAATTCTACAATGATGAGAGCTGATTGTTGACTGTCTCAATGACCGTTGTAATCGTGTAGGCTACATCATATGTAAAGGGTGATGCAGTTATCATTTATTTTTATTATTTATATGAAAGGATCGACTACTTCCCAGACAATATGTGCTGCAACAAGGACAAAGCTCAACATGAAGCAAAATAACCTAAAACTTTTAATCAAACACTCAACAATAGCTCTAAAACTACAAATTAATTCGTAAAATCAAACATCACAATAAAGAAATCTACAAAAATTCACTTAACACATAATTATGTGGTAATACAAATCCTAAAAGTAGACATTCAAAAAGTACTCGGGGAGCGCATGGAGCAATTTCATATCAAGACGTGTTATCTGACCTATATACATCAAATGCTGCGGAGCAGCGCGGGTCCTGTAGTTATTATTTTATTTATTTTGTTGCAGGCTTCTGCTGCAGATTTATGTTGTTTAGTACAAGCATTTGTTTTGGTAAAGTTAAGAACAACAAAAACTAAAAAAAAAAATAAGTTGTGTAAATGTAAGAAAAGTGAACGGCAATCATGGAGAAGACTATCTGCAGCGAATCAGTATTGCTGAAAGCAGTCAGCAGAAGAGTTTTTATGCCTAGGATGATCAAGTACAGTAATAAAAAAAATCACCAAAACTCATGTTCTATGGAACATGCAAATGTAATTTTTCAATTAAACATGAAGAATGCAATGACTGTCCACACTGGGAAATTAAAAGAAATTTTAAAAAATCAGTGGTTTTTGGTTTTCAGTTGATTACAATGGTCTTATCGCTAGACAATACTGTAATCACAAAGAATGGGTACCGTCCACCTAATCAATACAAGATATAATAAAGTATTGATTAGGTGGACGGTACCCATTCTTTGTGATTATAGATACCAAGTATCAATACGGATATGAAACTGATAGATTACAAGACAATACTGTCTCAGGGTATGCTACGGGCCTACTGGCTGTTTTGGGGCCCTTACCTGGGGATTGTCCTCTGCTTGCCTTTAGCCCAAGGGTCTTGTCACTAACCAGACCTACCCAATCTAGACCAGTGGTCTTGTCATTGGCTGGGCCTAACGAATCCAGACCAATGGTTTGATCACTGTGCACATATTCTATTATGTTCTCGTCACTAGCCAGGGTCTTGTTACGTTGTGTTAGTCGCACTGTAAACCTCTTTTACAAACCAGTCATTAAAGTTTTATCCAGTCCAGTGGCCTCTTGATTTGCTCTGCTTGATCTACATTACATTTGTACAAGGGGCATTCAATATACATATATAATGCAACACATTTGATTTATCTGCCAATTTCGGTTTTAAAAAAATTGGAATTTTGTTTGGGACATCTTTGAATATTCCTGCTTCGTCTTGTAGAGTTTCATTAATTTCCGATAAGTGGCAGCGCTATAACTAGCCTTCAAAATGGCGTCTGTTACGGAGGTGCGTACCAAACAGAGAGCAGTTATTGGGTTTCTTTTGGCGGAAAACCAGGGCATCATAGATATTCATAAGTGCTTGTAGAATGTCTACAGAGACCTGGCAGTGGACAAAAGCATGGTGAGCCTTCTTCACGACAATGCAAGACCTCAAACAAATCTGCGCACCTGACAGGAGCTCATAAAACTCCAGTGGACTTCTTCCTCATCCACTATACAGCCCGGATCTCGCGCCTTTTGACTTCCACCTGTGTGGCCCAAAGAAGGATGCACTCCGTGGGAAGCACTATGTGGATGATGGGGGAAGTTATCGATGCGGCACGACGTTGGCTCTGACATCGACCAGTTGAGTGGTGTCATGCAGGCACACAGGCCCTCACATTACGGTGGCATAAGGATGTAGCATTGAACGGAGATGTTGAAAAATAGGATTGGGGAATAACCTGGTGTATTTGAATCCTCAATAAAACCAACCTGCTTTTAGAAAATAAAAATTGTTGCATTACATATTTAACTCCCTTTGTACATTGTGTCAAAATGTTAAAAGATCCCGGGTTGTCAGTAAATTTCAACCTCCCCATGCTGTCGCCCATGATATCACACAGATGCACAGCCCACAGCCATGGAGCACATGCTGGCGCCTCCTTGACTTACACCCTTTCCATTTCCTGACACACAAACCGTAATTTGTAGTCAAGGTGTGGGCTACCGCAGGCCGCAGAGGTTGAAATGAAGTCTGATACATTTGTTGCAAGCCACTGCTGAGTTGTCCATGCCTTATGCGCTGGTGCCAAATCCTTTTGCACGCTCCAATTCTGACCATGGAAGTGGGAGGTGTTGAGATTCTTGACCACTCTCCAGCACTGTCTCCTGGTATACTTTTTCTGACATTTTCACCCCTTTCTTGCAAAAATGGAGCTCAGTTGTGACCTCATAACTCACTCCCCACCATTAGGATTCATGCAGGATGATGGTCTCTTTGGACCTTGGAGCCTTACTGGCAACTTCTCTTGAACTCCTGGCATATTTCTTGTCATTTTGAGCATTAAAAGTCTCTTCAATGATGAAAACCTTTTCATCAGTGAAAAGGATTTGTGTCCATCTATATATATAAAATAAGGGTTTTGTCTGTACATTGCTCAGAGTTTTAAAATAATGGTATTTATGTATTGGTCATGTCCACAAAAGGAAATGCACTTTTTAATTTTCCGTAATTTCTGTCTATGTATGAACACGCCTCACGAGAAAACAGCTGAAGAGAATTTAATGAAAATTGGTATGTAAAGTCGCTACAGTCTAGGCTATAAATAATTTTATTCATGCTGAGTGACATGGTAGTTTAGGGGAAGGCCTAAAATTTAATTCTCATATATTTGTTATTAGTGAAGTTATATAGCATTAAATTTCCGATCATTAATGTCATATATATTTTTGTCGTATCGGCTATGACAACAGAGATCTTCATGAATTTGGATTTTTGTTGCCGAGTCCATATCAGTGCCAAGTTACGAGAACATGGGTAAACGGAATTTAATGACAATTGATATGTAAAGTTGGGGAATAAGGAACTACAGTCTACGCTATAAATCATTTTATAAGATGCCCTAATATCA